>NW_024395977.1:16717006-16867261 GCF_016617805.1 Bactrocera tryoni
GAACTGAAAACGAAAGAGTTGGTATAGAAATACGAAATCTTGTTAATTCGGTTATACCTTATGAAAATAAATATTTGGAAGTTAAACCCAGTTTAATTTTATCTATGGTTGATGGAATAGTATGCAACGCATTAACAGAAACAACATCTACACAAAAATGTTATTTATGTGGAGCTAGCTCGAAAAATTTTAATAAAATTGATGACATGGTGAAGAAAGTTGTGAAAACAGAAAATTTACAGTTTGGGCTTTCAATACTTTATGGGTGGATTAGGTTCTTTGAATGTCTTCTCCACTTATCATATAAATTGTCTATAAAAAAGTGGCAAGCTCGAACGGAAAGCGAGAAACTATTAGTTTCGGAAAATAAAGCACGGATTCAAAAAGGATTTAAAGATAAAATTGGTCTGATTGTTGACCAACCAAAACCTGGCCTTGGGAATTCTAACGATGGCAATACAGCTAGGCGTTTCTTTCAAAATCCCGAGATGTCAGCAGCAACTACTAAAGTTGACATAAATTTGATTAAAAAGATGCATACAATACTCGTAGTTGTTTCTAGTGGGCACGATATTGAGGTTTCGTGACTACGCTTTGAATCTCTATTCTTCTTAATTGGCGTAGACACCGCTTACGCGATTATAGCCGAGTTAACAACAGCGCGCCAGTCGTTTCTTTTTTTCGCTACGTGGCGCCAATCGGATATTCCAAACGAAGCCAGGTCCTTCTCCACTTGGTCCTTCCAAAGGAGTGAAGGTCTTCCTCTTCCTCTGCTTCCCCCGGCGGGTACTGCGTCGAATACTTTCAGAGCTGGAGTGTTTTCGTACATCCGGACAACATGACCTAGCCAGCGTAGCCGCTGTCTTTCAATTCGCTGAACTATGTCAATGCCATCGTATATCTCGTACAGCTCATCGTTCCATCGAATGCGGTATTCGCCGTGGCTAACGCGCAAAGGACCATAAATCTTTCGCAGAACTTTTCTCTCGAAAACTCGCAACGTCGACTCATCCGTTCTTGACATCGTCCAAGACTTTACACCATATAGCAGGACGGGAATTATGAGTGACTTATAGAGTTTGGATTTTGTTTGTCGAGAGAGGACTTTGCTTCTCAATTGCCTATTGCCTACTCAGTCCGAAGTAGCACGTGTTGGCAAGATTTATCCTGCGTTGGATTTCAAGGCTGACATTGTTGGTGGTGTTGCTACTAGTTCCAAGATAGACGAAATTATGTACAACTTCAAAGTTATGACTGTCAATAGTGACGTGAGAGCCAAGTCGCGAGTGCGACGACTGTTTGTTTGTTGACCGGAGATATTTCGTCTTGTCCTCGTTCACTGCCAGACCCATTTTCTGTGCTTCCTTGTCCAGCCTGGAGAAAGCAGAACTAACGGCGCGGGTGTTGTGGCCGATGATATCAATATCATCGGCATACGCCAGCAGCTGTACACTCTTATAGAAGATTGTACCTTCTCTATTTAGTTCTGCAGCTCGAACTATTTTCTCCAGAAGCAGGTTGAAGAACTCGCACTATCGCTTGGTATCGAACGGCTCGGAGACGTCCTTCCCGATCCTGACGGAGCTTTTGGTGTTACTCAGCGTCAGTTTACACAGCCGTATTAGTTTTGCGGGGATACCAAATTCAGACATCGCGGCATAAAGGCAGCTCCGTTTCGTGCTGTCGAAAGCAGCTTTGAAATCGACGAAGAGGTGGTGTGTGTCGATTCTCCTTTCACGCGTCTTTTCCAAGATTTGGCGCATGGTGAATATCTGGTCGGTTGTTGATTTTCCTGGTCTGAAGCCACACTGATAAGGTCCATTCAGTTTGTTGACGGTGGGCTTTAACCTTTCACCCAATACGCTCGATAGAACCTTATATGCGATATTGGGGAGGCTAATCCCACGGTAGTTGGCGCAGATTGTGGGGTCTCCTTTTTTATGGATTGGGCATAGCACACTTAAATTCCAATCGTTGGGCATGCTTTCGTCCGACCATATTTTACAAAGAAGCTCATACATGCACCTTATCAGTTCTTCGCCGCCGTGTTTGAATAGCTCCTCCGTCTTTCCGTCGGCCCCCGTCGCCATGTTGTTCTTCAGGTGGATAATTGCTATTCGAAATTCTTCATAGTTGGGCAATGGAACATCTGTTCCATTGTCATCGATTGGGGATACGGGTTCTCCTTCTCCTGGCGTTATACTTTCTCTGCCATGCAACAGGTTGGAGAAGTGTTCCCTCTACAATTTAAGTATGATCTGGGCATCAGTGACTAGATCACCTTTGGGGGTTCTACAAGAGTATGCTCCGGTCTTGAAACCTTCTGTAAGCCGCCGCATTTTTTCGTAGAATTTTCGTGCATTACCCCTGTCGGCAAGCTTATCAAGCTCTTCGTACTCACGCATTTCGGCCTCTTTTTTCTTCTGTTTACAAATGCGTCTCACTTCCCTCTTCAACTCTCGGTATCTATCCCATCCCTCACGTGTAATGGTCGATCATAACGTTGAGAGGTAGGCATCCTGTTTTCTCTCCGCTGCGACACGGCACTCCTCGTCGTACCAGCTGTTCTTTTGCACTTTCCGAAAACCAATGGTTTCGGTTGCAGCTGTAAGCAGTTTGAAATGCCGTCCCACAGTTCCCTTATACCGAGTTGTTGACAAATGCTGTCAGAGAGCAGGAGTGCAAGCCGAGTAGAAAATCGTTCGGCTGTCTGTTGTGATTGCAGCTTCTCGACGTCGAACCTTCCTTGTGTTTGTTGGCGTGCGTTTTTTGCTGCACAGAGGCGGGTGCGTATCTTGGCTGCAACAAGATAGTGATCCGAGTCGATGTTAGGACCTCGGAGCGCACGCACATCTAATACACTGGAGACGTGTCTTCCGTCTATCACAACATGATCGATCTGGTTGGTAGTTTTTCGATCCGGAGACAGCCAGGTAGCTTGATGAATCTTCTTATGCTGGAATCTAGTACTACAGATAACCCTATTTGAAGAACCTCGCTTTGATGCGGATTGTGGCTAGACGTTCATTCACCGCAGTGAATGATAGTACTCGGCGACGGAGTCTCTCTCCCACCATGAATCCAACACCAAACTTGCGCTCCTTTATATGGCCACTGTAGTAAATGTCACAAGGACCTACTCGTCTCTGTCCTTGTCCCGTCCATCGCATTTCTTGGATGGTCGTCATCAAAAGGGGGTCTCTCATCCGAGGCTGGTTATACTTATTCACTGGGGGTGTTTTTTTACGTGGCGGGTTTCAAACCCAGCGCAAAACCCTATGCAGGGGATGTTTCGCCTTCTCACTTTAGCTCGCCTTCAAACGGATGTTCTAAGGCTACCCAGAGGATACTTGGTCAAAGACCGGAAGTAGTGAGCTGCTTGAGCCATGTGTAAAAGAATCGTTTCTGGCCACTCCCAAGTGAATGGCGAACAGAGAACTTTCCTCCCTTGCGTGAACATCTACACATGACTCCATCCTACGCTTTAAATACAGCAAAATATTTCGTTGAATGTTATCCTTTGTATAACATGCCTCCAACACTTCACAAATATTTTATCCATGGACCAGAGATAATATCGCACGCTATGTTGCCAATCGGACAATTATCAGAAGAAGCTCAGGAAGCTCGAAACAAAGATTTTAAGAATTTTAGAGAACATTTCTCTCGCAAATGCAGCAGAAAAAAGTAAATGTGGACGCAAGGGATGGATGTCGGAAAAACGTAAACGGTGTATGCTGAGTTGATGTATCGATGCGAACTTAAAAATGTTTTTAAATTCCAACAAATTTTCTTTTGGTATGTTTTTTAATATATTTGGGTGATTTGCCGTAATCTTTTTTAGGGGAAACCCTGCGGTGTTGAGGGCCATTGTCACTTGTGATAAGGACTCGTATGCTTGTGAGAGGCTGTGGCTCCCAGACAGAATATCATCTACATACGTTTGTGTTTTTAAGATTTTTGTTGCCAGAGGAAATTCTGACTTTGTGTCTTCTGCCAGTTCGTGGAGTGTACTAGATATGGGGCACAGTTTACGCCAAAGGTAACTGTTTTTAACTTGAAGTCCGGTAGTGGACTATTGGGGGATTTTCGGAAAATAATGCGCTGAAAATCCTGATCGTCTTTATGTACGACTATTTGTCTATACATTTTTTCGACGTCTCCGTTGAATACGTATTTGAATATACGCCAGTTTAGAATAAGCAGCATTAAATCAGGTTGGAGCGTGGGTCCCGTAAACAGGATATCGTTTAGGGAATTCCCCGAGCTATTAGTTCTGGAGGCATTGAAGACAACTCTGACTTTTGTTGTTTTCTTGTCAGGCTTTACCACCGCATGATGTGGCAAGTAGAATGAGTAATATTTGCCTTTTGTAATTTTTTCGCATTTTATTTGAGTTTTGAACTACTCTTCCGCCCATTCCCGTAATTTCAAAGTTGGCTTGTTTTGTTGGCAGATTTAGCCTATTTTGTGCTCTAAACGCTATGAAAGATCGTTGTGATTCTTGGTCTATTTGGGCTCTGAGCTTAAACAGTTCTCCTCGATATTCGATGGAGACGACTGCTGTGGGTAGTAGTACCCTACCTTGATTTTCGCTGTGTAGCATTTGAGTTTTTAAAGACTTTGAGCAGCATGGTGCTTCTTGGCATATTTCGGAATTTTGAGATTCGGGAGTTGCGGTTGCAACTAAACCCATGGCTCTTTTTGAGAAAGCGATAGTTTGGGGTGTTTTTAGGGAAATTATTGAAGTGCAACATTGAATGATGCCTTTTGTGGCAATATACGCAATTGAATTTGCTTTCACACGCAATTATTTAGATTGTGAGAATGGGACAAACAATTTGTGCAGAGTCTTTTGATCTGACAAAGTTGTTCCTTTCATTAATATTCAATTTTTTAAACTTATCGCAAGATTTGAGTTTATGCCCTCCTGTGCATAGTTCGCACTGACGTATGATTGTTTTGTTCGGAAGTGAACGATTGTGTTTTGAAAAACTACGATTTAAGTTGTTGTTGTTATTAGCTTGGGGTCGAATGAAGCTGCGATTTAGCTTCCGTCATGTTGAACGTTTTTTAGTTCTGACCATTTTTTTATCTACCCTTTCCGCGATTTCATTTTGAAGTAGTTAGAAATCTTTCATTTGTTGCCACGTCGGGCACTTTCTTCGCGAAGAGAGCGATTGCTCCCACAAAAGCAACGATTTTTCTGGTAATGCCGCGGAGCATATGTTTACCAGTATGGGATCACAGTTGTCAGTGGGAGTATTTTGTGTCGTTAGAACCGACAAACAATTCGAAACAGTGGATTGAAGTTTTATGATTTCTTCACTTGTTTCTCTCTGAATTTTTGGTAAATTCATTAATATGGTCACTTGTTTGTCGACCAGTATTCTTTCATTCTCGTATCGTTCTTTTAAAGCTTCCCAAGCCAAATTGAAATTGTTGTCATTAAGAGCGAACTGTTTTACTATGACGCCTGCTTGACCTTTTGTTTTGTATCGGAGGTGACACAATTTTTGCGCATTAGATAATTTTGGGTGGTTTATGTAAACGGCGGTGAACATGTCCCGGAAGGGCGGCCATTGTTCTTAACGCCCATGAAAAATTTCTGTGTCACATCCGGGCACTTTGAGGTGAATACCTGAACTTGCCTCTTGGGCCTGTGTTTGTGGTAGCTCTACTCTCAGTTGTGGATTCGGTGCGATTGACCTTGTTAATTTTAATTGATCAGAGATCATGGCATTTGTCTCTTCATATTGGTCAAGGCAATTTTCATATTTGGAGTAAGCCGAGGTTTTGAAGTTTTCCGCAAGATCCGAATCGTCCGTTTCTACAATAGCGTCATAACCCGCTTGGAGACGTGTCCAAAAATTGTCAATGTACCGATTCAGAGTTATCTTGAATCGGCGAAGATGAGAATCGAGTGCAGTATCGTATTAAGCTGTCACTCTCTGATAAAAATTTAGCGTACAAAATATCTTTACCCCGTTTTTGTTTTGTAGCACGTTGCTTCGAGCGTGTAGCTTCTGCCGGCGTACATGGACTTTTTTCATCCGAAATCATTTTTGGTATTTTTAGAAATTGATGCGATTTAGATTCCTTTGAATCTGTGTTCATTTATATGAAAATGATAATATATGTATATGTATTATTTTTTTCTTCGATTTAAGACAATCGTATAAATTTTGAGAACCGTAAAATTCTTTCAAGTCGATAACAGCGTTAATTTCTGTTAACTAATAAATACGCGTTTTTTCAGTTTTAGCGTTCGCACGGTTGTATGTAGTTTATATTCAATTTTTAATTATGTATATATGCGGACTTATCTGAGGTCATGCGGACTGTTGCTGCGATCACTCGTTAAAGGGTCACTTTGTAACTATGCTTTAAAGAATGTTAAATAGACGGTGCGGTGCGCGTGTATGCTGAATTGATGTGTTGATGCGAACTTTAAATAATGTTAAATAGACGGTGCTGTGCGCGTGTATGCTGAATTGATGTGTCGATGCGAACTTTAAAATGGTTTTTAAATAGACGGTTTTAAATAGACGATGCGGTGCGCGTGTGTAGCGGCGAACGTGACTTCTAGAATCACGTAGAACCAAAAAAACGGCACAGCGTCACCTTCTCGTTGGTATAAGATGAAAAATGGAACAGAAACAGTTTGGTGTGAAGATGATCAATGATGCCCTGTTTTTCTAATTAACATGTTGATGTGGAGAGTGTTGTATTCACTGGTCAGTGATGCCCTGTTTTTTTCTACTTAACATGTTGATGTGGAGAGTGTTGTATTCACTGATCAGTGATGCCCTTTCGTTATAGTTCGGGCGACTGGAGTTCATCTCAACAAAGACCAATAACCGCCATGTTGCTTCCTTTGGTGACGTAATTACAAACGTGTTTTATCGATTACACCAAACTGCAATACTCAACATTGATATGAGTTTTGAATGTGAATTACACAATAATGGTGAATATGATAATGATCCATTTGTTGTCACCTTAATATTCATGCCTTCTAAATTCTTTGAATGCTTGAATGTTCTAAGCATTAATGTCAGTGAGCGACGCCTTCCATACAGTAGATATCAATTCCGTTTCAAGTTTGAGTTCCGAAAGAAAATTTGAATTGGATAATTCCAATCCGTTCCATAATTCCACATGTATGTCATAGCATCCTGGGAGTAGTCGTTCATGTGTCTTGAGCTACCATACGTTGATGGCAAAAAGAACGCCGACCGATATTAGCGCGACCTCTTCGTGGCTTCGTAAGAAATTTCAATCTGTAATTGATCACTTTATGTGAAACATAACGTTTTCACTGAATAATTTTCAAAAATTTTTCTTTTGAATAGCCGGAATAAAAAAAGCATGCGACCGAAATTAAATGATTCAAATATTTGACAAATAAAAATATTGAAAAACAAAACAAACAAAAATTGAAAAAAAATTTGTATGGAAAAATGTTACCTTTTGGGAATTTTCCAATTTCCCTTAACATTTAGGAAGATGAAAAATAGATGTTGTCCGATTCTCCACCCTAGCCGATATGCACGCTAAGATTCACGAAAATCGGTCGAGCGGTTTCAGAGGACTTCAATAACATACACCGTGACACGAGAATTTCATATATTAGATATTAATTTTCTTTTACTTGTGTACTTGTTTCTATTTGGGTATATGAATTCACGGCCACAGCACGTATGTAAATTATATTCCCACAACACTTGATTTTATGTTTTTAGATTTAAATATTATAATTTTCAATAAAAATCAATATAGGAATTTTTTTTGTTTAATTTCCGTAGTGCCTTTCTTTTAAGCTCGAAGGGCCATGTATTGTTTTAGGTATCACCTTTTTTATTCTATATGCCACCTTATCAGCACTCACCGTATATGTAACCAATTTGAATATAAAACAAGTAAGGAAGGGCTAAGTTCGGGTGTCACCGAACATTTTATACTCTCGCATGATAAGTGATAATCGAGAATTCATTATCCGTCATTTACATATTTTTCAAATACCGTATTTGTGTAAAGTTTTATTCCGCTATCATCATTGGTTCCTAATGTACTATATATTATACAGAGAAGGCATCAGATGGAATTTAAAATTGCGTTATATTGGAAGAAGGCGTGGTTGTAAACCGATTTCACCTATATTTCGTACGTGTCATCAGGGTGTTAAGAAAATATTATATACCGAATTTCATTGAAATCGGTCTAGTAGTTCCTGAGATATGGTTTTTGGTCCATAAGTAGGCGAGGCCACGCCCATTTTCAATTTTTAAAAAAAGCCTGGGTGCAGCTTCCTTCTGCAATTTCTTCCGTAAAATTTAGTGTTTCTGACGTTTTTTGTTAGTCGGTTAACGCACTTTTATTTTAACATAACCTTTGTATGGGAGGTGGGCGTGGTTAATATCCGATTTCTTCCATTTTTGAACTGTATATGGAAGTGCCTAAAGAAAACGACTCTGTAGAGTTTGGTTGGCAGAGCTATAGTAGTTTCCGAGATACATACAAAAAACTTAGTAGGGGGCGGGGCCACGCCCACTTTTCCAAAAAAATTACGTCCAAATATGCCCCTCCCTAATGTGATCCCTTGTGCCAAATTTCACTTTAAAATCTTTATTCAAGGCTTAGTTATGACACTTTATAGGTTTTCGGTTTCCGCCATTTTATGGGCGTGGCAGTTGGCCGATTTTGCCCACCTTCGAACTTAACCTTCTTATGGAGCCAAGGAATACGTGTACCAAGTTTCATCATGATATCTCAATTTATACTCAAGTTACAGCTTGCACGGACGGACGGACAGACGGACGGACGGACAGACAGACATCCGGATTTCGATTCTACTCGTCACCCTGATCATTTTGGTATATATAACCCTATATCTGACTCTTTTAGTTTTAGGACTTACAAACAACCGTTATGTGAACAAAACTATAATACTCTCCTTAGCAACATTGTTGCGAGAGTATAAAAAAAAAATCGTTTGCACTTTAGTTGTTGATTTCACTTTCTAATTTATTACTTATTTATTTATTTCCTCACAACAATGGTATAAAGATGTTCCAATTCTGAACAAAATGTTCGCAAAAACAGGGAAAACTTTCAACTCAAAATTAGGGTACAAAATATTTTAGTGTAAAGATAATTTAAAGGTAAACGTTCGCCAAAAAGAGTCGTATAGACCGGACCGATGTCGTAGCGCCAGAGAGTGGTTTTTTTCATGTTGTCTGTCCTTTTGTCAATTTGGTTCAGCAAAAGTAGGTGATGGTGTTTGGTGTTCTCTTGAGTGATGAGTGTGTGATGTCATTGTGTGGGTGTTAGAGCGTGGTACATATATAATGTGAGTAGCGAATGATGAGGTGGTGAGTGTGGGGAATGTGGCGTACCAATGTTGCATAGAAAGATGTGGTGACGGGCAGAAGGGGGAAGGCTGATACTCATTTAGCCAATCTGAAAGTACCAAAAATGATTTCTGAAGAAAAGAGCCCATGAACACCTGCAGAAGCTACACGCTCAAAGCAAGGTGCTATGAAACAAAAAAAGCTGAAAGGCGTTTCATATACGTTTAAGTTTATTGCTGAGAGTGACAGTCTAATTCGATACTGCACTCGATTTTCATCTTCACCGATTCAAGACGATTTTGAATCGGTATTAGAAATCAAAAAAGAAAATCTAGGCAATTTCTTGACACGTCTCCAAGATGCGTATGACGCAACCGTAGAATCTGACGAATCAGATGTACCGGAAAATTTTAAATCCTCGGCTTGTTCCAAATACGAAAACTGCTTAGACACGTACGAAGAAACGGGAGCTTTGATCTCTGCATTAAAATTAACAAAGTCAAATGCACCTTCTCCACAACTGAGAGCCACAACCACAAGCCCAAGAGGCAAGTTCAGGCATTCACCTCAAAGTGCCAGCATGCGATACAGAAATGTTTCATGCAGGTTATGAACAATGGCCGTCATTCCGGGATGTGTTTACGGCCGTGTACATAAATCATAATTATAAATTATCACAAGTGCAAAAATTTTAGCACCTCCGATATTAAAACAAAAAAGTCAAGCAGGCGTCATAGTAAAAAAAGTTCGCTCTTAATGACAATAATTTCAATTTGGTTTGGGAAGCTTTAAAAGAACGATACAAGAATGAAAGAACATTGGTTGACAAACAAGTGACCATATTAATGAATTTACGAAAAATCCAGAAAGAAACAAATAAGGAATTCATAAAACTTCAATCCACTGTTTAAAACTGTTTGTCGGTTCTACCGACACAGAATATTCCCACGGACATTTGGGACCCCATACTAGTAAACATATGCTGCGTGGCATTACCAGAAAAATCATTGCTTTTGTGGGAGCAATCGCTCTCATCACGATGAAAGTGCCCAACGTCGCAACATATGAAATATTTCTTAACTACCCAATATAAAATTGCGGAAAGGGTAGGTAAAAAAATGGTCAGAACTAAAAACGTTCAACACGACCTAAATCGAAGCTTCAAGCTAATAACAACAACAGCTCAAATCGTAGTTTTTTCAAAATGAAATCGTTCACATCCGAACAAAGCAAACATACGTCAAGCGAACTATGTATTAAGAGGGCATAAACTTAAATCTTACGATAAGTTTAAAAATTGAGTATTAACCCTTCTGTTATGTTAATAAAAAGTTGCATATGTGATGTTAAGGTCCCGGAATGACCTAGTCGGAGTTTTGTAACGGTATCCTATGAAAACCATATGATTTTAGTTTTTTTTAATATTTCTTAATTTTACTGACTACAAAGTAAGCTGGAATTTAACATTTCATAGTTGTAGTGATTATAATTTTATTTTGTTCTTAACATTTCTTAGATCTTTTGAATATAAATGAATGTGCAGATGGCTCGCTTAATTGTTTTTCTCTTTTTTAGAGCAACATCCGCCGAAGCACTTGTCTATTGTGCTTCTGCCCAGACATTCCTGACAATAATAGCCTAATACTGTTTTTTAGGTACGCGTTTTCTACGAGTTATTTTACCCTGAACAAGGTGTTGGCCACGTTTTTCGAGAAAATCTTGCGCTTATATGTTTTTGAGGTATTCAAATTAGAGTGAAATTCTGGCCATAAAACCTAGGCATTTAGCGCCGAAACATTCATAGTATTCGAGAAGACAACGATTAGTTTGTCTCTTGCACGTATATGTTTCTACTAATTTGTCAATTGTGTCTACTTCTAGATTTTGTAGAATTATAAAAATCTTTTATTTCCGGCAACTTCTTGGAATGGTTTTCAATAAGATTTTTGTTATGATGAAGAGTGCTCAATTCATTAACCATTTTACAAGTATACTTTATAGGAGCGTATTGAACAATGATGATATCTATCAAAGAAGAAACAACCGTTTAGTAGTGGCAATTGTCTTATTATTTCTCATAGCGCCCATCAATGTCATATTATTATTCAGTAAGAGTAATGCCAAATCTCGAGTTGTAAAAACGTTATATGTTTTTTATATTCCGTCATTCATACCCACTTACTAGATCCAACCCTACCCGTTGGTATTGATTTCGTTCCGATTCTGCTGAATCTTTTTCCAAAAATATTTTAAAATTTAGGCAAAATTTTGTTCACATATCTGCAGCTACCCATGCCTTTACCCCGTATTTACTTGGCTAGCTTAGCATGTAAGCTAAGAATGGGCATCTGACTCTAAAAGAAATTAATCGCTCATCGACTGTTACGTTTTCATAGTGAACAAGCAGTAGTGGTACGTTAGCTACTCTTTTCTCATAAAAGTCCCGAATTGGAGCAAGATTATCATATACTCTCGCTGTGCGGTTATCTTGTTAACGAACCTCAGCACACAAGTTACTTCCAAAAACCTTGTAAGTGACATTAAAACGCGAAGACTGCGAAGACTTTCTCCGTACGACCGATAAACGCCTGTTTCTAAATTATATGTATTATTGCAAGTACATATTTTATAAATATGCCATTTGCAAAATACCCAAAAATCTATTAAATTCTATTTCATCAATTGATTTATATTTTTCTCCAACTTCGATGTTGGTGAACTCTAGCACTTTTATATTTAATATTCGGTGAACTGAATTACTGTATCCGGGGTGTCGTGGGATTATATTTTCTGCTCTAGTGCTATTGGTTGCTGTCGGTTAAAAGTACACGGGAATGTTACTTATACCAGCTTCAGCAATACTGTCTTCTTCTTCACTAGCAATGTACCATACTTTTCAGAAGATTCGCCATCTGGCAATTCTTCCAATACATTCTCATCGTCCTCAAAATCGCTATGCTTATCAATATCCACAATGTCTTCCAAATTCCAAAGTTGTTGAATCAGATAATACTCCATCGAAATCAATCAAAATACTCACCGATGCTCGGTTACGTTTCATTTTATAAAATACATATCTACAATTTCTGTCATTTTACACAAAAATTAATCGGCAAAAATGGCGCGAAACTTCCTCTTGTTACTTTGAACAGCAGATGGTCACTGAATGACCTTATGCTGCCCACACGTTACTTTTGATTCAGCCATGTTTTTTATCAAATTGTAAAAAATATTTTGCACTTTTTCAAAGCGATTTCACTCAATGCAGGAATTCGTGAAAGGAAATCCCGAAATTTTGTATCTTTTATGAAATATAAGCAAAAATAACATAAAAAGGTCACGAGAAGACCTTAAGGTAACAGAAGGGTTAACGAAAGGAACAGCTTTGTCAGATCCAAAAGTCTCTGTACAAACTGCACACAATCTAAATAATTGCGAAAACAAATTCAATTTGCGTATATTGCCACAAAAGGCATCATTCAATGTTGCACTTCAATAATTTTCCAAACACCCCCAAAGTAGCGCTTTTTCAAAAAAGGCTAAGGGGTTAGTTGCAAACTCAACTCCCGAAACACAAAATCTCGAAATTTGCCAAGAGACACCATGATGCTCAAAGGCATTAAAAACTAAAACGCTGTACAGCGAGATTCAAAGTTGGGTACTACTATCCGCAGCAGTCGTCTCCATAGAACATCGAGGAGAACTGTTTAAGCTCAGGGACCTAACAGATCAAGGATCACAACGATCTTTCATAGCGTCTAGGGCAAAAAATAGGCTAAAACTAATTTTGGGAGTTAGAAGAACTTCCCCCCATTTCAATTACAACGCCAGAATTGTTTGACTTATTGTGAAGACTTTTACAAAGCCCCGTTTAACGTTTTAGTGAGGGAGTAGAATCGATTATGGCTTTCAGCTCCATTAGCTTCCTTGGTAGAACTTGTCCGTACATTCCCGGGCGGAGATGTCTGTGCGGAGATGTCTGTGCGGTGCTGTTTCATTTGTAGATTCGTTTTACATGTTCGGAGTCACCAGTTTTGGATATTTATAGTTTAATTTACATCTTAATTCTTCTTCTTCTTAATTGGCGTAGCAACCGCTTACGCGATTATAGCCGAGTTAACAACAGCGCGCCAGTCGTTTCTTCTTTTCGCTACGTGGCGCCAATTGGATATTCCAAGCGAAGCCAGGTCCTTCTCCACTTGGTCCTTCCAACGGAGCGGAGGTCTTCCTCTTCCTCTGCTTCCCCCGGCGGGTACTGCGTCGAATATTTTCAAAGCTGGAGTGTTTTCGTCCATCCGGACAACATGACCTAGCCAGCGTAGCCGCTGTCTTTTAATTCGCTGAACTATGTCGATGTCGTCGTATATCTCGTACAGCTCATCGTTCCATCGAATGCGGTATTCGCCGTGGCTAACGCGCAAAGGACCATAAATCTTTCGCAGAACTTTTCTCTCGAAAACTCGCAACGTCGACTCATCCGTTGTTGACATCGTCCAAGACTCTGCACCATACAGCAGGACGGGAATTATGAGTGACTTATAGAGTTTGGTTTTTGTTTGTCGAGAGAGGACTTTGCTTCTCAATTGCCTACTCAGTCCGAAGTAGCACCTGTTGGCAAGAGTTATCCTGCGTTGGTTTTCTAGGCTGACATTGTTGGTGATGTTTACGCTGGTTCCAAGATAGACGAAATGATCTACGACTTCAAAGTTATGACTGTCAACAGTGACGTGAGTGCCAAGTCGCGAGTGCGACGACTGTTTGTTTGATGACAGGAGATATTTCGTCTTGCCCTCGTTCACTGCCAGACCCATTTTCTGTGCTTCCTTGTCCAGCCTGGAGAATGCAGAACTAACGGAGCGGGTGTTGAGGCCGAAGATATCAATATCATCGGCATACGCCAGCAGCTGTACACTCTTATAGAAGATGGTACCTTCTCTATTTAGTTCTGCGGCTCGAACTATTTTCTCCAAAAGCAGGTTGAAAAAGTCGCACGATAGGGAATCGCCTTGTCTGAAACCTCGTTTGGTATCGAACGGCTCGGTGAGGTCCTTCCCGATCCTGACGGAGCTTTTGGTGTTACTCAACGTCAGTTTACACAGCCGTATTAGTTTTGCGGGGATACCAAATTCAGACATCGCGGCATAAAAGCAGCTCCTTTTCGTGCTGTCGAAAGCAGCTTTGAAATCGACGAAGAGGTGGTGTGTGTCGATTCTCCTTTCACGGGTCTTTTCCAAGATTTGGCGCATGGTGAATATCTGGTCGGTTGTTGATTTGCAAGGTCTAAAGCCACACTGATAAGGTCCAATCAGTTTGTTGACGGTGTGCTTTAATCTTTCACACAATACGCTCGATAGAACCTTATATGCGATGTTGAGGAGGCTAATCCCACGGTAGTTGGCGCAGATTGTGGGGTCTCCTTTTTTATGGATTGGGCATAGCACACTTAAATTCCAATCGTTGGGCATGCTTTCGTCTGACCATATTTTACAAAGAAGCTGATGCATGCTCCTTATCAGTTCTTCGCCGCCGTGTTTGAATAGCTCGGCCGGCAATCCGTCGGCCCCTGCCACTTTGTTGTTCTTCAGGCGTGTAATTGCTATTCGAACATCTTCATGGTCGGGTAATGAAACGTCTGCTCCATCGTCATCGATTAATTAGCAATACTTAAATACTTATTATACAGTGTGAAAGGTTTGTCCGTGAGCATGTCCGTTCGGTATGACGGTTTGTAGATAAAGTGGGAAAAATTACAGGATTGTGGAAAACGGGTTGCTTACAACTAAAAAGAAAAAAGTAGTACAGCGTTGCTAAAGGATAGTATTGTAAAGACTGCAAAGTGTTGCTATAAGTAGCGAATCCAGCGTTGCCGCAAATTATTCAAGCTTCAATGCCCAATTGAATTCGGATGATAACCCCGCCCACTCTTCATATAATGAGTTTTTTGAAAAACTAATAAATGTGAGATAAATCAATAACTTAATGCATCAGCGACAATAAAATGTTACATCCACGATAGCGCAAGGTGTTCTATTGGAGCCTGTGGCAAAATTTGACAATGGAATGGTACCGTGAAACTTGAAAATCACAAATCACGAAACTTATCTGACCAATTATTTAAATATATATCAAAATACGTTCTCTTCGTAAATCTGAGTAATGCCAAAGGTTAAAGCCCAGACTTTCCTCGGACTTCAACATTATATTTAGTCTCTTCGGTCGAGTTTATGTGTTAAATATCTCAAATGAAGATGACTTTTATATAATTTAGTTGCCGCGAGAAACAACCTTCAGTGACTCTATGACCTAGTAATTTAGCTTAAGCTGCAATAAAACATGTAAACACAAACTATAAAAATTTTGAGTAAAGATAATAATTGTTGCCAGGGGAATTGGCGTCATACACATCTATTGATTTCCGATTAGAGTGGCAGACGTTGTCTATTTGTGGCTTATATTTGGGGCCATCATCCTTTTCTCAACTTTATGATGTGCCTGCCAGTGCAAGTCATTCAGATTGTTTGTATTCTCTAAAGACGGAGTGATAAAATATATTGTACACTCCATTGCGTTGAGTGGTTACGATTATTCTACATATGACCCAAGCAGCTCACGACTTCCAGTCTTTGACCAAGTATACTCTGGGTAGCCTAAGAACATCCGTTTGAAGGCTAAAGTGAGAAGGTGAAACATCTCTTCCGCTGGGTTGTGCACTGGGTTTGAGACCCGCCACGTAAAAAACCCTCCAATGAAAAATAATAACCAGCCTTGGATGAGAGATCCCCCTTTTAATAACAACCATGGAAAACGAATTAAGGATTACGATTTGAGGGCATGAACCCGGAATGTCTGGTCCACGTGAAAATAAAGGCTAACACCCTCCCATCCAAGAAATGCGATGGACGGGACAAGGACTGAGGCGAGTAAGTCCGTGTGGCATTTACTACTGTGGCCATATAAAGGAGCGCAAATTCGTGGAGAGAGAGAGACGCACTCGTCTCTGTGCAGCAAAAAACGCGAGTCAACAAACACAAGGAAGGTTCGAGAAGTTGCAATCAAAACAGACAACCGAACGCTTCGTTTGCACTCCTGCTCTCTGAGAACGCTCATCAGCAACATGGTATAAGTGAACTGTGTGACGGCATTTCAAGCTGCTTGGAAGCTGCACTCGAAATATTAGTTTTCGGAAAATGCAAAAGAGCATCTGGTACGATGAGGAGTGCCATTTCGCAACGGAGAGAAAACAGTCTGCCTACCTCGCAACGTTGCGATCGACCAGACAGAAAAGAAAGAGGCCTAAATACGTGAGTACGAAGAGCTTTACAAGCTGGCCGACCGGAGTAACGCTCGAAGCGCGGAGGCTAACAGAAGGTTTAAAGATAGAAGCATACTTTTGTAAAATACTTCTCCAGCCTGCTGAATGGCAGTAAAAATATAACCAACCAGGAACAAGCGAACCTGATTCCCCAATCGAAGACGATGGAGCAGAAGTTCCATTGCCCGACCATGAAGAAGTTCGAATAGCAATTACCTGTCTGAAGAACAACAAAGCGGCTGGGGCCGATGGTGTGTCCTCTGCCCAATACACAGAAAGAGAGACCCCTCAATCTGAAAAGAGAATCGACACACGCCACCTCCTCGTCAATTTCAAAGCTGCTTTCACTCTAACGAGGACATCAACCAGCTGGACAGCGGCACCTTCCCAATTAAGGGACCGGAAATTCCAGGCACATGTCCTCAAATCATAGTCCTTAATTCATTTACCAAAGGGGGGTCACTCATCTGAGGCTTGTTGTTTCCCTTCATTGGGTGCGTTTTTTACAAAGCGGGTCCCAAACTCAGCGCACAACCCTGCGGAGCGGAGACGACATTGACATAGTTCAGCGAATTAAAAGATAACGGCTACGCTGGCTAGGTCATGTCGTCCGAATGCACGAAAACATTTCAGCTCTGAAAGTATTTGTCGCCGGGGGAAGCAGGGGAAGAGGAAGCCCTCTACTTCGGTAGAGAGATCAGGTGGGGAAAGACCAGGCTGCACTTAGTATCTCGAATTGGCACCAAATTGCGAAAAGAAGAAACGACTGGCGCGCTGTTGTTAACTTGGCTATAATTGCGTAAGCGGTGTCTACGTCAGGAAAGAAGAAGATAACTATCAATAAGTGTCATTAAATATATTTATTTGCTTGCATACTTTAATAAAGGATAATTAATTAGCTAAATAAAACATACTTTAATTGTCTACAAATCTTCATTCGTGTTTCAATTGTAATTTCATCCCACCAAACTTATAGTGTTAGTTGCATCTTAAAATATTTCCTGGAAGTAACGTATACGACAAAACAACGTTTGCCGTGGCAGCTAGTAACTTAAAAAAATACCAAATTTGATTTCGTCGAATGATTAATGTTAAACATTTGTTTTTAACCCAAGGTCAAGACCAACGGTCTGGTACATTTAGTCGAGACCAATGGTGCTTGGCTAGGCCAAGTGGTGTTTACATAAATTTGTATGGAAATACATACGTTTTGTATTTACGCTCATATATGTACAATATAGAAACATTTTTGAAATTTCTTACCTCTCGATTTGGTTGAAATCAAATTGACTGTCTTGTTCACGCTTGGCGTGGCAATAGCGTTCACAAAAAATGTAACATTTTGAGAAAAATTACATTTTTTCTTTTAACCTTTTTCTTAACATTTTAAATCGCTCTAGCGGCTAAAGTATTTGACCTAGGTGGGTCAAATAAATTTCCGTTTAGGTAATTTAAAGAGCTTTTAGGAAATGTATAATTCGCCCCCCCACCGCAAGGCCCCACCGGGGCGTGGCAATAGGCGAAAATGTGTTTTCACCATGTCCCCCCTTTTGTTTCACTACAGTTGGGGGGGTATGGGGCCGGGGGGGATCAAAACCAATTGCGAGTTAGTTCGCCCCTGGGGCTTTCAGGAAAGTGCTCAACCTTCCCTCTATCCTTACGAGGGGCGTGGCAATAGCGTTCACAAGAAATGTAATATTTTGAGAAAAATTACATTTTTCTTAACCTTTAAAACGCTCTAGCGGCTAAATATTACATACATAGATAAACATACAACCCAATTTGGTCATGTAACGAACATGAAAACAGATAAATCAACCGTGCGAAATGATAGAAGTTCATATATTTTCATACAAAATATATGGGGTCTTTCCAAGCACCATTTGTGCACTAAGGTGTAATACTATTATAATATCCTTTTTTCGTTATTTTCGATACGATATCCTTGAATTTTTTTTTTTGAATTCTGTAGACAATAAAATTCTAGGAGGCTACCTGGAAGCGCAAGTCGTTTGCTACACTCTCAATATATTTAAATAACATTTAAAAACAAAATATGGCCTGGCCAGACCCAAGGGTCTCGATGAGGGTTAAATGAAGTATGCCAACACTAGACGGCATTTCTTTAGCTTTGTTTATTGCAAGTTACGGTAGTATAAAATGTTCGGTTACACCCAAATTTAGCGCTTCCTTACTTATTTATTTAAAGAGTATGTATTTTACAGCTTTTCGGTCTAACAAATTGAGAGGGTTTAAAATGTTCGATTATACCCAAACTTACGGTTCATTTGCTTCTACGATATAAGATCTGTAAAATGTTGAAACATCACCTTATAGTTATGTTTTTTTTATGGATTGTTCATCATTACCAGCACAACAACATGTTTAATCAAACATTGCATATAATGCCATGGCGATCAGATAAAATAATCAGGTTCTCATATGTCCTCTCGGCGCCCATTATAAATTACTATTGAGGTACCAATGTATTTTAATACAAAAGCAGATAAAACCCTTTGTTTGAATGTGAGCGATTACATACATACACATAGCTTATATATCTCAATTAAAGTGCGCTACACATGAGATGATGACCCATACTAAACGGACGGTAATCAAAATATTCGATCTTTTCGCTGATCCAACCCATTTTTAACAATTGTTTAAATTAATTGATTACTGGGCACGACGTAGGTCCCATCAATGGCATGATAATTTATTTTTACTATTTTTTTTTTATGTGTCCGAAAATGTATCTAATTATTCCAAAAAATAATTCCCTGGGCATTATATTTTTTAAATAAATCATTTGATAATTTAGTCAAAAATTATGATCACTATTAAGTGTTTTTTCAAAAACACAAATTTTATGTTCAAGTGCTAATCTTTAAGTTGGAATAATTTTTCCTACAAGGTATTCTGTTTTACATACATATATGATAATTACTGAGCTTCAGTTCAAAATAATGAATGCACATAAAATCACATGCATGACTTTTATCATATAAATATCAACGAAAGCTAAGATATCAAATTTATGTAAACATAATATTTACATATTTATAAACGAAATAATGGCGAAAATTGCTACATCTATAATTTAAAATGTCGAGTATGCAGTACTTTCTTCAATGTGGTTAGAAACATTTCAGATAAGATTATCAGTTGGAACGATACGCTCATAACTCAAACTTTACGTGGATTAGTTTTCAGTCATTGAAAATGCTTTTGTTGTGTTATTTAACTGTTGCAATAATGAGTTGTTGGTATCTCCTCATATTATATAAACATTTTCGTAAGATCAAAGTGATAACAACTGAACATACAAAAGAAGTCAAATTTTATCAACAAGCGCCAGGTCCTTTGCCATGGCCAATACTTGGTAATCTACATTTGTTAGTTTCCCAAAAGCCTACTACGGAATTACTTACAGACCTTTCTAAAAAATTTGGAAGCATGTATTCGTTAACACTGGGAGCTACCAAATGTATCGTTATAAACAATTTGGAATTGATCAAAGAAGTACTTAATCAAAATGGAAAGTTTTTCGGAGGACGACCCAATTTCATAAGATACCATCAACTCTTTGGAGGAGACAGAAATAATTGTAAGATAATATTTTCTGATGCTCAATACTTATATATTTGCTAATAGTTTTAAGCGCTTAAGCTGTGTATTAAATTAGTTTCTCGTAATATTTTTTATAATTCGGACCAAGTACTATTAATCAACATACATCAACTGATAGTCGAGCTATCGCTTGCGCAGGCGGACGAACTAAAAAAAGCTATTAGATGTAACATCTGTTAGGAACATACAGATGTTTCATATGAGATCAATTTTCGTTACTAAATGATCTTTAAACCCGATTGCAACCACAAGGGCGGATCTAGAATTATTATTTTTTGAGCGGTGCAGAGTGGGTTGTAGGTAGAAGAAATAAACATTTACTTGAAACATGAAGGTTATTATATTAAATATAGTAGTCTTTATACAGTTTAATAGCTACGTCGGTATCTTTTGACTATCTGCCCCCAATGGCAATGCCAGTGATCTAGTTGACCTTTCAGCTCAAAATTATCATTATCCAAAAGGTCTTTGCATCTATCTATTAAGCAGTCAATAAGATTTTCCATTTCTTTGGTTTTCAAAGCAAATACTTTTCCTGGAAGCAGCAAACTCAGTTGAAGTCCATCCAATACTTACCTAAAAAAGCGCGTCTTCAAATCTTCCCCCTGACGCTGTAGTGTTCTTCGCAAGTTCTCAGAAATTTGTTTTGTTTGTCGGGCGCAGATTCTTGGTGTTTCTTCGACAACTTGCAGTTATGCCGCCATTGTTTTTGTGTCGTTAAATGTATCGAAAATGTTCCTCAGCGTTTTGTCTTCGATTTCCGAATGTTACAAGCAGCGTATCTACCAGATCGATTGATTCTTTCTAAAGAATCACGCTGAGTGAATGAGTTAGAGATAGAATATCACATACTTAGGCAAAAGATCCCAATTATAAATTGAAATTTGCACACTACTGCGATGAGTATCGTTGCTTTTCTCGCTGTTTCCTTATTTTTCCAGTTACTAATTCTTCTATGATTAGATTTATTACTTGGAGGATAAAGCGCCGAGAATGTATCAATCAAACATATCTCAGATGAAGCTTAATGCAGCATCTTCTTCAAGTTCTCTATCAAGAAACGTCGCTTCAAATTTGGCACATGGATTTTTTAAAAACTTAATCTGCATACGTTGCTGCACTTTGTAACTCCAGTTTTAATGCTAAGAGCATTATTTACTATATTTAAAAATAGAGGCAGTCTTTAATTTTGTTTCTGAAATAAAATGGCGAATTTCTGAATTATATATCCTTTACTTCACATTTTTTAAGAGTTGTAAAATGACTAATAAGGTATTGGCTCTTCAAATTTCGCCCCTCTGTATCCGCTACTGGTTCAATACTATGTATATGCTGACGAATATATGATATATAGAGGAATTATCATATGAAGATTCGCACTTCCTTTCAACAAATTTACTGATATTTTATATTTTATAGCCATTGGCTTAACTCGGTACCACAGGCTTATGCCGGTACCAGTATGTAATAATATATTGTCATATCTTGAAATAATTAGGTACCAGGTGTTCAAAAAAATTACACTAATTACACATACATATATGAAACCACTATGTTAGAGCAAATTCGACTGTAACCAAATCTATCATATCTTCGAATTTTATCGTGCTTTTTTCTTGGCACCTATGAGTAGACTTCTCATGACAGAAGTGATATCACCGGTGATACATTGGCAGTCGACGTGTTAAGTAAAGGAGAGAAACCTCATCGGCGGAGCGGAAATCATTACATAAGGGAAAGATTTCATTCATATTCATGTTCACTTAATTATATAGCAACAAGTCAATCGGGAAGTCAAAAATCCCTATATTATTTACGAGAAATTCGTTTTCGATATCATCATTGGGGCTGGATTAATATATGTGAATTGAAAAATGTGATCAGATTTTAAATTACATAATAAGAATTCACCTATTTTTGCATAAATAAAACCTTCTGCACCAAATTTTATTCAATTTGATAGAGTGGTTGGTGAGTTATAAGTTTAACCTCATTAGCTAATATTTGAACTAAGCTCTTCCCATACCACCTTTAAAAAGGATTTCAGTGCTTCTGACTTTTTTCTGGCGAGTTAATGCCAATCATTGTATTATTATTTTTATTTATAAATAAAACACTTATTACAGGTGGGACTCTACCAACTCATGAAAAACTTTATACCACAAGACTGATGGTTCGAAACCGGTTTTAGTCTCATTGACACTTAGTCAATGTTGTTCAGAATAATACGTAGTTTCAATCTAGTCGAAAATGACCAAATCCTAGTTAAACACTTTAATATTGTTGAAATAATTTTGAATGTACTAAACATCTAAATATTATATACCGTAATAATAATAAAAAATTAATTTGGTTTTTTAATTCCCCAGCTCTAGCCCTTTGTGATTGGTCAATTCTGCAAAAAAAAAGGCGCAATCTAGCGAGAAAACATTGTTCACCGCGGGACACATCTCCATATTTTATTAAGATGTCGAATGTTGGATGTTCAGAGATAAAAATTCTGATAGAAAAACTTAATGAAACAATTAATAATAATAAGCAAATACCGATAAAGTCGTTTGTTCAACGAGCTTGTGCAAATATGTTTTTTCAATACATGTGCTCTGTGCGTTTTGAATATAATGATCATGATTTCTGTGAAGTAGTTGACTTTTTCGACGAAATCTTTTGGGAAATAAACCAAGGGTATGCGGTTGACTTCTTACCATGGTTGGCACCGTTCTACAAAAACCACATGAGTAAATTAATTCACTGGTCATCTACTATCCGCAGTTTTATTTTAAAACGTATTATTAATAAAAGAGATGAGTTAAACTCCTCTCAACCACAAGATGATTTTACGGATGCTTTACTCAATAGTCTCATGGAGGACAAAAAAGTTTCACGCGATACAATATTGTTTATGTTAGAAGATTTTATTGGAGGACACTCAGCGGTTGGAAATTTAGTTATGCTTACTCTGATATATTTGATTAAACACCCCAATGTTGCCAAGAAAATTCAATTAGAGGCAGATTCAGTTTCGAGTAAAGGACAGCGAATAATCAGTTTCTATGATACCGATTCTATGCCTTTTACTATGGCTACAATATTCGAGGTTCTCAGATGTTCGTCCTCTCCTATAGTACCACATGTGGCAACTGAAGATACAGTAATATGTGGTTATGGTGTTGCAAAAGACACTATTGTTTTTATTAATAACTACAACCTAAATCACAATAAGTTGTACTGGAAGAAGCCTAATTGTTTCCAACCAGAAAGGTTTTTGGAATACTCCACTGAGAAAAACGAACCGAAGCCAACCATGAATGTATTAAGGAACTGTGAGAAATCGGTAATGGGAGAGGCTTTTAGAAACACAATTAGCAAAACTAAAAACGAAGTTATACAAATAAGAAAAAATATGCCATATTTTTTACCATTCAGTATAGGAAAAAGAACATGTATTGGGCAGAATTTAGTACGTGGTTTTGGTTTTATTTTAGTAGCCAACATACTAAGGCAATTTAATGTATATTATGAAAATGGCAATAACATAGAAATAAATATAGGATGTATCGCACTTCCGGCAAAACCGATTCCAATAGCTTTAGTTAAAAGAAATAAAAATATTTAAAAACCTTACTATTTATGAAATTAATGCTCCTAAATATGCCATGCAACAATCTAGTTTACTTATTAATTCAACACTATTTTTAAAAAATAATAATACTATTATTCTCTTACATATATTTACATCGTTTAATTTTTCTTTTTAACTCAATAAGAATCGCTAACCTCTAATTTTATTTACTTATTTCTTTCCCTTTCTCTCCGCTGTTATGTTCCAGTTTAATTGCAGCCAAATATTTCCCACTTACCAATATTGCAACCGCTCATAATATTTATATTGAATATTTCTATAATTTGGTCTCAACTTGTCAAGGATTAATTAAAAAAACCTGTAAATTTTTATACTCTTGCAACATGTAGCTACAGAGTATATGAGTTTTGTTCACCTAAATGTTGTTTGTATCACCTAAAATTATATCTAAGTATATATTAAGGTGGGCCAAAAATAAATTTTATCTTTTTGTTTCTTAGTTACCATGAAAATCTCATCCTACATGACAAAAAACAAGTTCTCTGGTAAGACCTGAGCTCTTAATATTAATATTAAGAGGTGCTTCATCGATATTTTCGATTTCACATATAAATAACAGAGGAAATTTTGTTTTTTTGTTTGGTTGTTTGATGTACACAAACAAATAATTGGTAAGCAAGTATCAACACTTATTCTTATAGGAAATTTACCGATCTACAAAAAAGGTCTAGAACATTTTTTGGCTGATTCAACTCATTCAAAGTTATTCGTAGTTAGAATTTGCACAAAATATCGATAATCGTTTAATAAAATCAATTTTTTAAGTACTTAATTTAAACAAAAACTTTGAGCTGTACTCTGTGTGATTGATGACTTAGAAACATTAATCGTTGCCTGAAAAATTAATGTGTCCTATTTGCTCCTGACTCTCGGGAAATGTAAATTTATTTATTTTATTTATTTACAATAATTCATATAACAAAAAGAGTTTTATTATATAAATACATAAACGCAGCACTGGCTACGAGGCCTTCAGCCGTCTTGTAATTATAACTAGGTGAAAAATTCGAATTGCTAAGGGTTAGTAAAGATGTAATTTGCTTAAATATATTTTAACAAATCGTTGGTTTTTAAAAATCTATATACAATCATCACGTATTTTCTGAAGGTTCACTTAGTAGTTTTATGAGATCAATGTTGCCAGAGTTGTGGGCTGTTGGGTGAAGCATCGGACAGAGTGTGAGTAAGTGTTTGATAGTAGTAGGAATGTAAATTAATAAGAGCCATTTCTCAGTAATTTTTCGATTGCAATACAACTTTTTATTTTATATCTCTGTGGGACCGACAAAAGCACGCAAGACAACTAGAAGTGGACGTAACTTTTAACACCTATTAAATGCGACACTGCAAACTTGACGAACAGAATCACTAAAAGACGAAGATAAGAATAACGAAGGGACGGTAGCGCGTACTTCGAAAGCAGATAGTCATTTTATGTTCATCAAACCTGAAAGACGTATTTTATCATCATCTAAAATACTTTATCTTAAACCATAGTTTTAAAGTAAACCTAAATTAGTTATTGTAAATAAACCTAATTTAATAATTTAAAATAAACCTATGTAATTTAAATATAAACGTACATCTCTTACATATTGATTATTTCAAAACTAAACTAAAGTCTTTTTGTTACAATCGGGAAATTTTTGTCGGTGATTTTTAACACCTTGCAATAAATATTGCAATTGTTCTCCATTTTTAGAAGAATATTTGTTGTACTCCTCTATTAAAGCAACACCTCTTTCTGCTACATCATTGACCACGCTGAGACGCTTAAAAAATTCCTGATTCTGTTAATAGCTTTCATCCTGTGACCAAGATTCCAAATTTTTCAATAAAATAATAACCAATAAAACCAAATAAATCGAATGGTTGAAATATAGTCATTGACTTTGATACGGAGCTGTTCACAGTTTCATGCTCAACTAAATCTTGCATGAAGGTCAGGTCATTGTATGGTGCCAGAATCGCAGATAGAGCAGTGTACCAAGCTTTTAAATACATTTTAACGAGAAAAATACAAACTTCACGTAAGCCATTGAATTCTCGCGCTGTCAGTTTAAATTCTTCTCTAAAGAGAAAAATTTTTAACGAGTAAATGGCTTTCGCCATCCAACGAGCATGATGAACTGGACCTGGATATTTAAACGTAAAGTTCGGTTTTGGCTTTTCCCCCAAAAAGTCAGCGATAGCTCCAGAAGTTCTTTATAGTCATCTCTTGGTTGACAAACCTGTAAAGTAGACATACAAATTTCAATTTAAATTGTCTTGTTGAGTGAGGAAACTCTGATATCTTCATTAAGAACACATTGCGTTTATAATTTTAAAAAAGTCTTATTTATGAATTCGTACCCGTAAATTTTCTTCAATCAAGTTTACTAATGTTTCTTTGCTATTTGATAATACTTCATTAACAGTACTATCGTCATTTCCAACCTTGAAATTTGAGTAGAGTTCAAAGTTTTTGTTTAAATTAAGTACTTAAAAACTGATTTTATTAAACGATTATCGATATTTTGTGAAAATTCTATGGTTACATCGCTAAACACTCGATAAGTTTTACGAAAAATATGATTTGTTATGTTTATTAGCCATTAATTTGTAATATAAGATGAAAAATTGTGGAAATCATTTTTGATAATTTTCTGTTGGACTTTAACTACGAATACTTTGAATGAGTTGACTCAGCCAAAAAATGTTCTAGACCTTTTTTGTAGATCGGTAAATTTCCTATAAGAATAAGTGTTGATACTTGCTTACCAATTATTTGTTTGTGTACAGTAAAAATCCAAACAAAAAAAAACAAAATTTCCTGTGTTACATATTTATATGGGAAATCGAAAATATCGATGAGGCACCTCTTAATATTAATATTAAGAGCTCAGGTCTTACCAGAACTTGTTTTTTGTCATGTCGGATGAGATTTTCATGGTAACAAAGAAAAAAATAGAGATTATGTTTGGCCCACCCTAGTATATATAAATGATCACGATGAAGAGATCGAGTTTACAGATGAGCATAATAGGTAAACTGCCACTCTCACAAATCGCCAACAAATAAAAATCTATAAAGTGCCATAACTAAGCACAAAATTAAGATACAACACTGTTGTTTGACACAGGGAATCACAGTACCAGATGGCTCCCTTGGGCTAACAGTTTTGAAAAAATTTGAGCGGCTTTGCTCTCTAAAAGTTTTAATGTCCATATCTCCTAACCCACATAAGCTAAAACATTCAAATTTTCTCAGGACAAATCCTATAAAAACCCTTAAGGACAGTGTGAAAATAAATGAAATCGGATTATAATCCTGCCTTCTACCCAAATAGGGTTACGTTAAAAACTGGTAAATCTATAATATTGGGTATATAATATTATATTGAGATTTTTATATTTTTGAAATATTGAAAATATCGGTCAATTTGTGAGATATATTAGATATAAAAATTCCGAGAGAATTATTTTGAAATAGTATTATGCCAGTGTGTCAAAACCAGCAACTGTAGGTATTTTATTGCCTTATTAGAGACAAGTTGCAAGAATATCAAATATTCGTTTACACCCAAACTTAGCTCTTCCTTACTTGTTACAATTATGCTTGAACATCTTTGAAATTAGTAATTCATTCATGTTTTGTATTAGTGGCACAAAGCCGTCAAATTGAAAAATCGTTGAATACATGGCTCGTTTTGGGCGACCTTCGAACTCTTCAAACAGAAAAAATGAAGAAACCTTACTGAACACACTGACATAAATTCTTAAACGAACATGGCCAACTAGTGTGTTGGTTATTTTTCATTCACAAATTAGAACTGTGATATCAGTACAAATTATACATATCAGTAATCGTCTTCCCACAGCACTATTATGACGAATATACGAGTAGTAATTTAGGTAAGTTAAACAAATTTAATTAATAAAAGTATTTCGGACATGAAGCTAAGTTTAAGAATGGCAAGGAAATGACAAATATTTTTACAGTTCCCTAAAGAATATCAAGAAAGTAAACCGCTCTAGAACCTCAAAATTTTTATGCAATTCATTGTTGTTCATTCAATCGTGGGAGCGAAATGTTTCAATTAATATATCGGCGATATTGGTGGTGTTGACTTCCCTACTTCAAATCAAAGCATCCCTTTTTCGAGCATACGGAAAGAAGGTGATTTATGGTATTTGATTTGACAATTTTATTAAAATTTCTTCTGTTTGCATTTTTATACACTTGCAACAAGTTGCTACAGAGTATAATATATTTCTTGACCTAAGGACTGTTTGTATCCCCTAAAACTAATCGAAGTTAATATGGAGGTCTATACATACTCGTATAAGTAATGAGGATGAAGAGACGAGTTGAAATCCAATTATCTGTCCGTCCGTCTCTCTGTTTGTGTAAGCTATAACTTGACCAATAATTAAGATATCGTAGTGAAACTATTTACTTTTGTTCCTGGCTAAAAAAGGGAGACATTCCTAGATTTGTGTAATCGAACCACTGCCATGCCAAGAAAACGCCATTAAATGAAAACAGTGCCATAAATAAGCGCTAAATTAAGATATTAAATTAAAAGTTTTGAAATACATATATGTCTCCTCAGCCAGTCAAACTTTAACTAAGTTCACTCAGGTAAAGTCCCTCAAGTACCTTTACCGACACTATAAAAAAGAAATCGAATGATAACAGCGCCCGTACCCATATCACAGCTCCTTAAAAAGCAATAAATCTGTAACTAACAGTGCCAGAGGCAATAAATTTTACACCCAGGATGATACAATAAGGCTCTGCAAGGGCCTGAGTCAAATTCCGTTGGCTGAAGTGGCACCACACACATTCTCGAGTAAAAAAATTGTCACAGTCAGCAGATAACTGTGAAAGCCACCTTGTACCAAATATGGGGATCCCAGTGCGAATGGTTGACTTTTTGCCGAAATTATCGGTAAATATTACTGAAATTCAAGGATAATGTTTTTTTGATAATAATAAACTCTTGCCCAAAAATGGGTTGAATATCAATCAATACTTCCCTTAGCCCTCATATACCAACCTTTTTGGCGTAGACACCGCTTACGTGGTTATAGCCGAGTTAACAACACCGCGACAGTCGTTTCTCCTTTTTGTTATGTGGCACAAACTGGAGATCCCAAGCGTACTACATCGAATACTTCAGAGCTGGAGTATTTTCGTTCATTCGTGAACTAAGTTAATGTCGTCATATATATCTCATATAGTTCATCCTTCCATCGAATGCGATATTCACCGTGGCCAACGCGCAAAGGACCATTAATCTTTCTCTCGAAAAGTCGTAACGTCGACTCATCAGATATTGTCGTCGTCCAGGACAGGAATAAAGAGTAACTTATAGAGTTTGGTTTTTGTTCGCATATAGAAGACTTTACTTTGGTTCCAAGTTATATGATTTTATCTACAACTTCGAAGCTATGATCGTTAACTGGATTCTGCAGCTCGAATTATTTTCTCCAGCAGCAGATTGAAGAAGTCGCACGATAGGGAGTCATCTTGTCTGAAACCTCATTTGGTATCGAACGGCTCAAAGAGGTCCTTCCCGATCCTGACGGAGCTTTTGGTGCTGCTCAACGTCAGTTTACACAGCCGTATTAGATTTGCGGGGAGACCGAATTCGGATATCGCGGCATAAAGGTAGTGCCTTTTCATGCTCTCAAAAGCATCTTTGAACTCGACGAAGATGTGGTGTGTGTCGATTCCCTTTTTACGGCTATTTTCCAAAACTTGGCGCGTGGTGAATATTTGATCGGTTGTTGATTTTCAAAGTCTGAAGCCACATTGATATAGCCGAATCAGTTTGTTGACGGTGGGCTTTAATCTTTTACATAATACGCTCGATAGAACTTTATATGCGATGTTGAAGAGTCTTATCCCACGGTAGTTGGCGCAGATTGTGGGGTCTCCTTCTTTGTGTATTGGGCAGAGCACACTAAGGGGAAGGGTTAGGGGTTTCATGATGGAAAAATACTTTTTTTGCAAATTTTTTTCGTAAATATGGATT
Organism: Bactrocera tryoni; assembly: GCF_016617805.1. NCBI lineage: Eukaryota > Metazoa > Arthropoda > Insecta > Diptera > Tephritidae > Bactrocera > Bactrocera tryoni. The sequence continues at coordinate 16,746,967 of NW_024395977.1, forward strand.
GTGACATTTTATTCGCACCTTTTGCACATTATTCAACTTATGACAATATAGGGTAACTTTTTTCGTCACTTTTTTAGTTAGTTTTCAAAGTCTGTGTTCATTGTCATTTCAAAACAACTTGAACGATTAATTTCAAACTTTGTACACATTTTTGCAATATAAAATACCTCCCCTCGTCGCTTAGTAATTTTCTTTACATTAAGGGTGTTTTCCACCCACAAAATTACCGATTTTTTTATTGGAAAATAACAGTTTTAGCTTTAGTTGGCCGCCAAAAATTTTTAAATGAAAAAAACAATTTTCAGTGAACGATAGGTGGAAGATTTGATTATAAGTTGCCTAATTATTCTTGTTTTTTTTCGGATAATATCCATCTATGTTATGTCGAACACCGCAAAGTGTTTTTTTCTCAAGACGTTCTGGCGGAAGTTATGTAACCGGGTTATGCTTAAATATTTCAGCATAAAGAGAATTGCCCTATGTTGAAAAAATTTTTTCCAATAATGCACATAATGTCCGAATAAAATTACTCAATCCATGTTTAAGAAGTAATTTCGCAAAAAAATCCTAATTTTTACCTTAAAACCTTAACCCCCTTAAATTTCATTCGTCGGGTGTGCTTTCGTCCGACCATATTCTACAATGAAGCTGATTTATGCTCCTTATCAATTTTTCGCCGCCGTATTTGAATAGCACGTCCGGCAGTCCATCGGCCACCCCCGCATTGTTGTTCTTCAAACGGATCATTGCTATTCGAACTTCTTCATTGTCCAACAATGGAACGTCTGCTGCATCGTCATCGATTGGGGAATCAGGATTGCCTTATCCTGGTGTTTTGTTTTCACTTCCATGCAACAAGTTGGAGAAGTGTTCCCTCCATACTTTTAGTATGCTCTGGGCATCAGTCACTAGATCACCTCTGGGGGTTCTACAAGAGTATGCTCCGGTCTTGAAAACTTCTGTTAGTCGCCGAATTTTCTGGTAGAATTTTCGAGTATTACCCCTGTAGGCTCATGTGTCAAGCTCTTCATACTCACGCATTTCGACATCTCTCTGTTTTTGTCTGCAACTGCGCCTCGCTTCCCTATTCAACTATCTATCCCACCCCGCACGTGTTGTCGTCGTGTGCTCCTCATCGTACCAGCTTTTCTTTCCTTTTCCAAAAACCAATGGTTTCGTTTGGAGCTGTACGTGTGGAGCTTGAAATTCCGTCCCATAGATCCTTTATATCGAGTTGCTGATGAGCACTCTCAGAGAGCAGGAGTGCAAGTCAAGTAGAAGACCGTTTGTTGTGATTGCAGCTTCTTGACATCGTTCCTTTCTTTCCTTCTGCTTGTTGACTTGCGGTTTTTGCTGCACAAGATAAAGGTCCGTAGCGATGTTAAGACCTCGGAGCGTGCGCGCATCTAAAACACTGCAAACGGTTCTTCCGTCTATCACAACATGGTCGATCTGGTTGGTGGCTTTTCGATTAGGAGACAACCAGGTAGCTTGACGAATTTTATTGTGCTGGAATCTAGTACTACAGAAAACCATATTTCGAGCCTCGACGAAGACGATCAGCCTCAACCCTTTTGGGGAGGTTTCATCGTGGAGGCTGAATTTACCAACCGTTGTGCTAGAGATACCTACTTTGCCCACCCTGCCGTTAAATTTTCCAAACACGATTTTGACATCTTGGAGGGGTCAGCTCTCATAAGTGCGCTCTAGGCGCTCATAGAAGGCATCTTTGGTCCCATCGTCCTTCTCTTCCAGCGTGGGCGCAAACCAGCGATGTGTTGAAGAACTTCGCTTTAATGCAGATTGGAGCTAGACGTTCATCCGCCGGGGTGAATGCCAGGACATGGCAACGGAGTGTCTCTTCCACCGCTAATCCCACATCGAATGTGCGCTCCTTTATATGGCCACTAGAGTAAATGCCAAAACAAGCTTACCTACATGTACTATACCAAATTTGATTGTAATCGTTTCACCATTTCGTCGAACAAAAAAGTCGAACACCTGAAGTAGTTTAAACGGCTTCTATCCTGTAAGATGCAATAGTATAACAGGTTTGGTTATACTAAACTTAACTCTTTCTTAATCGTTATTGCTTTATTTTCTTCTTTAACACTTATATTAATGACCGGGTTGACGATGTATTAGGATGAATAACATAAAAAAATATTTCATCTTAAGTTCCCGGATCGTCGTTATTTACATCGAAGGCTAACCAATTTTAAAAGCATTTAAATTTAATCATGTCATTAAAATTAACTTAAACTTCAACCATCTTCCATTTGGCAACCGGGTACCCTGGTATCGGTAGTAGTAAACATACAAAATATTAGTTAATTAATATAATGTTTAATGTTAGTTGTACTGTTTAAAGCCAATACAATGCACATATGGAAAGATCCTGTGATTGTTTTCCATTCAGTTTTATCTAGTTGAATAGACTGACTGGGCCCAAAAGTTGTTACTACATGGCTAGGGTTACCATATTCCCTGATTTGTCAGGGAATTCCCTGATTTTGACCTTCGGCACTGATTCCTTGATTTTCGTGAAAAATGCAAACCAGGAATCCTCCTGAATTGGCGATTTTATTTTTAATTATAATCTTTTTTTGAGCGATTGCGCGAAAAAAGTGAGCATCACAGCGTTTTAGTCCACTTGGGCGTTTTGAATTTGCGCCACGCGTAGAATGCATTTACATACATGAATTATATCATTCAGGGTTAGATTTGAAACGCACACCATATGGTATCGCCATCATACATACATACATATACTATGTACCGTCGAATGAAAAGGCTATGGCATCATATGTCCCACACATGTCTTGACTCGAGTTTGTAGAATTTACTTATGTATGTCTATAATTTACTAATCTTCCGTGTGTTCACCACTATTATATTTCATATATTAAATCCAAATCCGGAATGGGCATTATTTTACGCCTAATATTTTGTGCTTTAATTTAAATCTCTTCACCGTGACTTTTGTGAGGTAAGCAAAATATATAGTATTATGTTTTATAGCCCTTATAGGTTATGTTACCATTATGTATTTTTGTTTCTTTAACGAATAACTTTTAGTGGAAGTTAATACCTTATTAGCTGTTGGGAAATCTGCTGTATATATGATGTATAGTGTTGGGCCTAAAACACTGCCCAGGGGTACACCAACCCTTATCTATCGTTCATCAGATAGGAAATCTCCCACTTTTACCATAAATTTTCTATTTTTTAAAGAAGACTCCATTGTTTTATACAATTCTAAAGGTAGAATTTTTTTAATCTTATATAAAAGACCTTCATGCCACACCAAACGCATGAGCTGCATCTAGAAATATTGCTGAACAGTACTCTCTGTGCTCAAATGCTTTCCTTATCTCGTTAGTAATTCTATTTACTTGCTCTATTGTGCCATGTTTCGCACGAAAACCGAATTGATGCATTGGTATTGTATTATTTTCATGGAGGAAAGGAGACATCTTTGTTAGTAATACTTTTTCAATTACTTTTGAAAGATAGGGTAGAAGACTGATTGATCTGTATGAAGACAGCTGTGTTAAGTCTTTCCCAGGTTTATCTATCAAGATAATCTGCGACTTTTTCAATGGAATTGGATAGTACCCGAAACTAAGAATTGCATTGAAGAGCAAAGAGAGCACCTCTACAGCAATAATTGGTAACTCAATTAGCATTTTTGAGGAAATTTTATCATGTCCCGGCGCCTTTTTTGGATTAAGTTCTTTGATGATAAAAATAATTTCAGAAGGAGAAGTCTTAAGAGACTCGAGCGACTCTTTAGCTGTGTTGGGTAAGATTGTCAAATTGAGTTGAAATACTTTTTCTTGGTGATTTGCAAAACAATTAGCCTTTTCCTCGTCACTTCGAGCCCAATTTCCACCCAAGTCTCGTATTGGCATGTTGGAGTCAGTTGGTGGCTTCATGAACTTTTGGGCTTTCCAAAGAGAATTTTGCTTGTTTGAATTTGGTCTCAGCTTCTTTATATACATTTCGGTGTTCAATTCTTCCTCACGTTTTCGATTGAAGCTGAGTGGAAGGGGAGCGATTTATCTGCCATTCACGTCTTGCACGCCGTTTTTCATTTACAAGCATTTCTATTTCTTTATTAGAGATTTTTCTGATACCAAGCGGATTATAACTTTTGTTTGGTGTTGCTAAGACAGCTGCGCTGGTTATTATATCATTGACTTCTCTAATGCTTTCGTCAATATCTCTTCCTGTATTTATTTTGTACTCAATATTAAAGTGGCTACTGACAATTTTTTTATATTTTAGCCTTTTTTTATTTACTATTTTAGCTTTTCCATCCGGATGATTTGTAACACATAGTCTAAATCACGGTATATTGAAATTATTTTTATTTGTTAGATGAGTTTCTGAAATAAGCATTACATCGATATTCTTCTCAGACAGAAATCTGATCATCTCTAATTTATGTTGGTTAACACCGTTAGCATTCCATATACAGATATTTAGTAAACTCATTTTTTACTTAATAAATTTTGCAACATTTGATTTTGTGATTTTATTAAATCTGGGATCATGTTTTGCATGGTCGACATGAATTGTGTCATACACTACGTAAGATTTATAATCATAGTTTCAATGCCTCCATTTGGAGGATTTTGCGGCAGTTGAATTTATACAGTGTTGCTTTTTACCACATTTGCATAGCTTCCTTGCATATTACTATTGTTAGAAGTAATAGGAGTAGACCTTTTTTCTGAGGTTGCTATACATAATTTCATTACGGGGTGTTTGTAACATTTGGTTACGACGTGCTTGAATGCCCTGTGACAACTTCGATTTCAAATCTTTATATACAGGGTAACCTCTGTAGTTAGCAGTGTGATTTCCTCCGCAATTGCTGCATTTTTTATTTAATTCTTCTTTCTTAAGGGTGCACTTAGAAGTGGGATGTAAATCACCACATACCACACGAACACTGCGTAGAATACCATAAGTATTTAGTATGCCCATATTCTTGGCAGTTAGTACATTGTACCGGACCGTTTCTTTTATGTGGTTCTTCAACAGTTACTCTACGATGCAGCAAATATTTCAAATTATATATTGCATGTGTTTAATTTTTTTAAGTTAGTTTGAGTTCGGCAGCAATTCAATTTTAAACATTGGCTGTGGTATTTTGTTTCTATTAAATATATTTACAACTGTTTTAATTCCAAAACCGCATTCTTCCAATGCTTCTTTGACTTCACTAGAGTCTACGGCGGACTCTATGCCCTTGATTACAACAACTAGGCGCTTAGAGCTCTTCAGTTGGTACGAATAATAATTCTTGTTTTTATTTGACAAAAATTTAACTATATCCATAAAACTTTTTTCAGTGTAGGACTGAATGTTTGTTTCATCTATATTGCCTTTTTTCAAAGGCACTATATGAAAAGTGTTAGTACCTACAATTTTACTCAATTCAGCAACGAGAGCATTACTGCTACGCTCGCGCAAATATATTGGAGGTGGTTTGGCATTAACGACTGTGGTGGTACCCTTTGCATCGTCGTCTGATCCATTGCTTAGTATGCAAATCTGTTGCCATTTAAAACTTCCTTTTTATTTTTATTTGGCGTGCCGCCTTGAAATCTCTTAGGATTGACCGCTGACTTTGAAGGACTTTATTTCCTTTTTATATTGACGTAGCGGTCAATGCCTGAATTGACGAATATAAATAACAGTTTTTTTTGATTCCTACTATGTAGATCACTTATATTTATTTAAAATGCATAAAGTCGTGAACGCTTTTCAAAAGAGAATTGAACAAAATTTCATTCGTTTCACTTTAACCACCAAACTCAATGCTTTGAATGCTAAAGGAAAACCTGAAGAATGTGCGAATTTTCCAGAAAATGGGAATGGGAAAAACCATACAGCCTGTCTGCCCATACTGCAACTTGGAGAATCGGACAGTTCAACATTTAATTGTAAACTGTTAATCATTAGATTATGTCAGACAAGAACTTAATAACCCGAACTTAAGTGAATTGTTGACAAATGTAACCCATTCTAACATTAAAGACTTTACTAAATTTATATGTAAATTAAAGATCTATTTTCACAATGTAAAATGTAAAAGCTGATGGCCTTAGTCGCTAATGCTGATACTTTTTGTATTGTTAAGATTTAATTTTACTAACCTTTTCATCAATCATAATAATAAAAATAGAATATCTGGTTTGTTTTTTTAGATACATAACAACATTAATATTTTTTCCGAGTTTAATTTGCTGCCATAAAATTAAAAATTATGGTGGTGGTATGTATTGCGCGATATCAAATGTTTGGCAACTGTTGGAGTAGTAAAAAAGTTATCCATACTGATATACCTGTCACTTCATCGGTGGGAAGCCGCCTATTGCGTCACTACTATTTTACTCTGACTTTTTTCGCGAGTATTATTTGTTTTACCAGTGTTCAAAGGATATGGATTTACCATACTTAGCTGGTTTCGATGGTATGTGTTGAGTAAATTCTGAAGGACTATGGTAAGGAGAAAAGCTGTTCTTCGATAGGTTTGTACATCTATAATAGAATTGAATTCAGCAGTATTCACCATTGACGTGTTTGCTGTCATCAAAACTTAAAAAAACAAATATTAAGGAATCTATTTACTCCCATTGTCGCGCGATACAGTGGATAAAATTGGCATGCCACATATCAAAAGGATATTTGACTAATTTGCACCAGCAAAAATAATGACACCAAGGACCCAAGATCGAATAAATTTCTAATACCGTAAGGAACTTCCATTAGCGTTGGGACTTGAGGCCGATGATATCAATATCATCGGCATACGCCAACAGCTGTACACTCTTATAGAAGATGGTACCTTCTCTATTTAGTTCTGCGGCTCGAACTATTTTCTCCAAAAGCAGGTTGAAAAAGTCGCACGATAGGGAATCTCCTTGTCTGAAACCTCGTTTGGTATCGAACGGCTCGGAGAGGTCCTTCCCGATCCTGACGGAGCTTTTGGTGTTACTCAACGTCAGTTTACACAGCCGTATTAGTTTTGCGGGGATACCAAATTCAGACATCGCGGCATAAAGGCAGCTCCTTTTCGTGCTGTCGAAAGCAGCTTTGAAATCGACGAAGAGGTGGTGTGTGTCGATTCTCCTTTCACGGGTCTTTTCCAAGATTTGGCGCATGATGAATATCTGGTCGGTTGTTGATTTACCAGGTCTAAAGCCGCACTGATAAGGTCCAATCAGTTTGTTGACGGTCCCACGGTAGTTGGCGCAGATTGTGGGGTCTCCTTTTTTATGGATTGGGCATAGCACACTTAAATTCCAATCGTTGGGCATGCTTTCGTCCGACCATATTTTACAAAGAAGCTGATGCATGCACCTTATCAGTTCTTCGCCGCCGTGTTTGAATAGCTCGGCCCCGTTTCCGTCGGCCCCTGCTGCTTTGTTGTTCTTCAGGCGGGCAATTGCTATTCGAACTTCTTCATGGTCGGGTAATGGAACGTCTGCTCCATCGTCATCGATTGGGGAATCGGGCTCTCCTTCTCCTCGTGTTGTGCGTTCACTGCCATTCAGCAGGCTGGAGAAGTGTTCCCTCCATAATTTAAGTATGCTATGGGCATCAGTGACCAGATCACCTTTGGGGGTTCTACAGGAATAATAGGAATGTGTTAAGTCTTTCCCAGGTATATCTATCAAGACAATCTGCGACTTTTTCCATGAAATTGGATAGTATCCGAAACTAAGAATTGAATTGAAGAGCAAAGAGAGTACATCTACAGCAATAATTGGTAACTCAATTAGCATTTTTGGGGAAATTTTATCATGCCCCGGCGACTTTTTGGATTAAGTTCTTTGATGCTACCAATAATTTCAGAAGGTGAAGTCTTAAGAGACTCGAGCGATTCTTTAGCTGTGTTGCGTAAGATTGACAGCTAAAAGTTGTTCTTTGGCAAATTGGGTTGAAATACCTTTTCTAGGTGATTTATAAAATAATTAGCCTTTTCCCCGTCACTTCGAGCCAAATTTCCACCCAAGTCTTGTATAGGCATGTTGGAGTCAGTTGGTGGCTTCATGGACTTTTGGGCTTTCCAAAGGGAATTTTGCTTGTTGGAATTTGGACACAGCTTCTTTATATACATTTCGGTGTTCAATTCTTATTGTTATAATTTACGTACAGCAGATTTTAATTTAAGCTGAGTGGAAGGGGAATGATTTATCTGCCATTCACATCTTGCCCGCCGTTTTTCATTTACAAGCATTTCTATTTCTCTATTAGAGATTTTTCTGGAACCAAGCGGCTTATAGTTTTTGTTTGGCGTTGATACGACAGCTGCGGTAGTTTTTATATCATTGAGTTCTCTTATGCTTTCGTCAATATCTCTCCCTATATTTATTTTGTACTCAATACAATATGTCATCTTACCAGGAGATATTACGTCAAGGTTATTGAGTCTATTTATAACAGTGTGGTACAGTTGTCGGTGTTGTAGGTGTGTTTTACATTGCAATCTCCACCTGCTAAAATTCTATGGCCTAGTGTTCCAAAAAAGTCTTTGAATTGGATGTCTGTAATTTTAAACAGGGGTGGGCGATATTTGGCTGTCAGATTGAAGTCCCCGCAGCGATTTTTTATAGTTATTGTTGTAGCTTGTAATTGTGCTGTGGCAACCCCTGTAGTTAGCAGTGTGATTTCTTTCGTCACCGGGTGTATTTCATTTTTCTTTAGTTGGTTAGAATTTGGCATTAATTCTATTTTGAAAATAGGTTGTGACACTTTGTTCCTGTTAAAAATATTTACTATTTAAGTAATATTTACTTTCTTGAACATCGTTAAAGTTTATCAAAGACTCTATACCTTTTACAACAACTAGTCCTTTTGAGCTCTTCAGTTGGTAAGAGTAGTAATTATTGTTAATGTTTGACAAGTACTTAACAACTGTGGAACTGTCTCAGTGTATTTTTGAATTTTTGTTTCATCTGCGTTACCTTTTTTCAAGGGCACAATATGAAAATTATTTATGCCTATTAAATTGCTTAGTTTGGAGACAAGTGCATTTGAGCTACGCTCACGAAAATAAATTGGAGGGGGTTTGGTATTTACGACTGTGGTGGTACCCTTTACATCATCGTTAGGCTCCTTGCTCAGCAAGGCAAATCTGTTGCCATTTAGGATTTATAGTTTTTGCCATTTGGCGTACCTGGTTGAAATTAAAACTTATTGACCGCTGATTTAATTGGACATTTACGCAGCGGTCAATACCAGTCTGAACAGATGGTCCTTTTTTGTATGGTACATTCTCACCTTGCGTTTTCTTTTATTTCGCTGTCCGGGTGCTAGTTAGTACCTGAATAGTGTCTGCTGTCGGCGCATTTGTTGTTGCCCGATTGTTGTTTACTGCTGCTTCTGCTGACTGTGCTTGCTTAATTTCCATTTCCGCTGATCGCTACGGTGACTTATCTTCGCCGTTACATTTTTTTGCCAGGCTTTGTTTTTGTTGCCTCGACAAAACTGAAGTAGGCATTTAAGGAATGCCTACGGCCTTGCTGGTGAGGCTGCTAAGCACTCATTATTGTTTTTTTTTGTTTTGTTTTTATCGATTTATTACGTGTACTATTTGTTTATGATTGAAAATAATAATTTGTAAGCACTGATTTTTATTGATTGTTTGTTTTTATTTTATAATTATTGATTGGTTACTTTTTGCACAATCTGAATATATGGAGCGAATTAAAAAAAATTGAGCTGTCAGTTGACAGCTGGCAGAGGTGAAACATCGAAGTTATTTTATAAAAGTAATAGCAGAGAACGTACTTATGTTTATAGCAGAGCACGTTTATCATAACATGTAACCACAGTTTAGCTGTGATAACCTAACAATTTTTTTTTACTACTAAGCAATATTTCGTCGGCTTAACGTGCAAAGGTACTAAGCGCCATTTTTGAATTATTAAATAAAACAAAAAAAAAAAACTGAATAAAAATTGAAGTTCAAAAATTTTTTTTTTTCTAACGCAGTTTTGTCAACTGTGATATTTCATTTAAGTACAAAAAAAATATAATAAAAAATTTAATGAGCACCTTTATATAGGCCTTTTTTGGACTTAGCACATTTTCTGGAGTTATTTGCACTTGGATGTATTGGACTTAGCACAGTTTCGAAAAATAAATATTGCAGTTTTTTTGCAAATGGCGTATTTTATTATCACAAAAAAATATTTCAGTTCAGTCTTAATTCATTGCTGTTTGAAAATTATAAATTAAGCAAAACAAAAAAATATATTAAACAAGCAAGGAAGGGCTAAGTTCGGGTGCCACCGAACATTTTATACTCTCGCATGGTAAAGTGATAATCGAGATTTCATTATACGTCATTTACATATTTTTCAAATACCGTATTTTTGTAAAGTTTTATTCCGCTATCATCATTGGTTCCTAATGTATATATTATACAGAGAAGGCATCAGATGGAATTCAAAATAGCTTTATATTGAAGAAGGCGTGGTTAGAACCGATTTCACCATATTTCGTACATGTCATCAGGGTGTTAAGAAAATATTATATACTGAATTTCATTGAAATCGGTCTAGTAGCTCCTGAGATATGGTTCTTGGTCCATAAGTGGGCGGCGCCACGCCCATTTTCAATTTTTAAAAAAAGGCTGGGTGCAGCTTCCTTCGGCCACTTCTTCCGTAAAATTTAGTGTTTCTGACGTTTTTTGTTAGTCGGTTAACGCACTTTTAGTGATTTTGAACATAACCTTTGTATGGGAGGTGGGCGTGGTTATTATCCGATTTCTTCCATTTTTGAACTGTATATAGAAATACCTGAAGAAAACGACTCTGTAGACTTTGGTTGACATAGCTATAGTAGTTTCTGAGATATGTACAAAAAACTTAGTAGGGGGCGGGGCCACGCCCACTTTTCCAAAACAATTGCGTCCAAATATGCCCCTCCCTAATGCGATCCTTTGTGCCAAATTTCACTTTAATATCCTTATTTATGGCTTAGTTATGACAGTTTATATGTTTTCGGTTTCCGCCATTTTGTGGGCGTGGCAGTAGGCCGATTTTGCCCATCTTCGAACTTAACCTTCTTATGGAGCCAAGGAATACGTGTACCAAGTTTCATCATGATATCTCAATTTTTACTCAAGTTACAGCTTGCACGGACGGACGGACAGACAGACGGACGGACAGACAGACATCCGGATTTCGACTCTACTCGTCGCCCTGATCACTTTGGTATATATAACCCTATATCTGACTCTTTTAGTTTTAGGACTTACAAACAACCGTTATGTGAACAAAACTATAATACTCTCGTTAGCAACATTGTTGCGAGAGTATAAAAATAAGAAGATATCACTCATGTGGCAGATCGTCATAATATTGTTGGTAGTCTCTTGGCAAAGAAGTTTTTAAATATTGCAATTGCGTATTTTCTTGCTGTTAATTTTCTTCTTTCTTGATGAAGCTGTGGCAAATTAGACCAATCAGTTTTCACAACACTTCTGTCCACTCTTTGTTGTAAATAGCTCCATGGCTCGGGAAAACGCAATTTATAAAATATTTTCCTTTCCGGTGTGTATTTAATCGCACGAATATCGGTGACTTTTGATTCACCCTTTCCGCGACCAGGACGAATTATTTTTAAAAATTGTATGCCCTTGAAATATTTGAAAAAAGTATGATTCAAATACTCTACCATATAAGGTGTAGTTTTCTTTCGAGCATTCTGACAAATTTGAATATACTCTGCTGGTACATTAACAATTCGGTGTTTAATAACACGCTAGTTATGTTGCTCAAACTTTCTTCCGTTCAAATAAAACACTTTAAACACCTTGTTTCTTCGAAGGTTACACCAATAATGGTTTTTATTTCTCAAACCAATTCCACACGAAGTCAAGCAAGTAAAATAAATTTGATGAGTCAGTAAAGTTAAAACAATAATAATTGCACAAAAGTTGATAACAGGAAGTAAGTATTAATTACAACTTTTGCAATGTTTTAAATAATAAAACAAATTTAATGACATGTTCTTACTATTCCATTGGTGTCTTATGAAGTCAAGCAAGTAAAATAAATTTGAAGAGTCAGTAAAAATTAAAACAACAACAATTGCACAAAAGTTGATAACAGGAAGTAAGTATTAATTACAGTTGTTGCAATGCCTCAAATAATAAAATAAATTTAATGATATGTTCTTATTATTCTATTGGTGCCTTCTGGGTTTTGGTGGGGGTTGAAGTGACGATATAACTCCTCCCCCCTTAGAGTAGAGCGATGGTCACAACGAAGTTGGTGGAGACAGAGCGGCTTCAGTGGGCTTAGGATAATACCGAATTCTGGGGTTTTTCCATAGCAGAGTTACACAAGTGATAGTTAAGGTGATGAGTATCAATGTTGTTATCGTTATTATGTTTCTCCTTTGAATTTCATCCTTTCTTAATCTCGTAATATCATTTTTGTTGATGAAACTGTAATCTTTGATCTTCTCTAGGCTTAAAGTCTCTGTTATTTGCATTTTCTCTAGATTTGGTGGTGCTACGAAGATTGTGTCCCAATGGACTGAAGGGTTGTCTTTATATGTTGTTCCCGCTATCGTGACGGAACAATTCGTGTAGTGGAGAAGGGAGGTTCCTTCAATTGTGAAGTTTTGCCCACAATCAGAAGTTATCGGTAGTCCCTTTACGTTGATAACCATTATATAATTATCTTCCGGTTGGAATATATTCGATGTGGACCCCACATCGTTCACAGGATATATTGGTGTTTTATTATTCAAGACTCTAGCGATACAAGTTGACCTATTGGTGCTTTCGAAGTCATTTAACCTCTTGCAGTAATACACGTTCTCAATTTTTGGGCAAATCTCTGTTAAGTATTGGAGCTCGTGGTTATTGTAACTTACGTATGGTTTTGTTTTAATTACTTTCGTATTGTTCAAAGGAAGAGGAATGAGATGGAAAAGCGAATTCGTACTTTTAGCCAAATTTTGAAGTTTTATATTAAAAATTAAGTTGCTATTATTATAATATGCTTGGAGTTTCAGAAGTTCGTAAAGGTGTCCGTCCGAAACTAAGTCAATATTATGGGACTTAAAATGGTGTCTTATTTCATCCAATTCATTTGGATGAAGAATAAGCTTTGATACTATACCAAGTTTTGCGAGCATTACAGCTTCTATTATGTCAGAGATATGGTTCAATAATAAATCTATATTATAATCAAGCTGATTCATGTATTGGATTTTTAATAGCGCATTGTCTTCTTTTAGAATATGATTAGTGGTTTTTGTTGAGAGTTTTTCTAAAAATTGTGTAATGCTTTCCTGATTGTTATTCATATGCTCGATTCGTGTGCATTATATATTTTGGCTTGCAGCTTGTTTTTGAAAGGGTCCACAAGTTCAGGTCTAGAGGATAACTTTCTCCACTTATTTTAATAAAACGCACACCACAACGCTTCTTAAAGCGTTGCAACCATCCATCACTCGCATTAAAATCGCTTTGAGTTTCTTTAATTTTTGAATGAAATATTTAGCTTTTTCTTTAACTATCAATCCATTGACAGGGTAATTTTTTTGTCGCTGTTTAAGGAACCAACGGTAAAGCGCTTTTTCCATTTGGAAGTTCAGAACACTTCAAAGTCTTCCGCTCCGCCAGGCCCAGAAAATGTACTGTTCACACATTTTAAAATGTTCTCTTTTTTTTTGTTGATAGCGCAAATTGTTGATTTTGCAACACTGTACTGGTTTGCTAAGCTGGTAACGCTTGATCCTCCTTTTAATTTTTCTATTACATCAACTTTTTCCTTTAAAGACAAGTATTTTGGTCGTTTTTGCGACATTTTTCACGAATAACTTTAGATTAGATCATGCAAAGTCAGCAACGCGCACTAATTTTAATGCCAATCCACATCGATCCATCCCAGTATACTCATAAGCAATAATTTACGGGCATTCCCCGTTTTATAAAAACGATTCCCATAATTAACATACATATGTATGCATGTAGAAAAGAAAATAACGTTTTAAATACCGAGTAGTCAGTGTAAACAAAATTATGTTCATGTTAGCCGCTGTTCACACAAGGCGGTGTTTTTGTTACCGCGAGTCTACTGTATGTAGTGGAGGCAGTTATGGTTGCTATTAGTATGGATTCTTATTAGAAACATTATTGTTATTCGTGTTTGTTGTTCACATTATGGAAAATCTGCCTACTAAGCGTTCTAGCGTTTAGTGTTACTTAAAAAGTTTATTTGCTTTTGAATTTTCTGGACACTTTGTCTTTCTTACACTTTTCGCAATAATGTAATTGATCGTACCGTAAAATACTTACCATAATTTATTTATTCACTTTATTTTATTCTTTTTCTTTACTGGCGTAGACACCGCTTACGCGGTTGTAGCCGAATTAACAACAGCGCGCCAGTCGTTTCTTCTTTTCGCAATGTGGCACCAATTGGAGATTCAAAGCGAATCCAGGTCTTTCTCCGCCTGGTCTTTCCAAAGGAGTGGAGGTCTTCCTCTTCCTCTGCTTTTCCTGGCGGGTATTGCGTTGAATACTTTCAGAGCTGAAATGTTTTTGTCCATACGTACGATATGACCTAGCCAGCATAGCCGATGTCTTTTAACTCGCTGAACTACTATATGTCAATGTCGTCGCGTATCTCTTAGAGCTCATTGTTACATCGAATGCGATATTTGCCGTGGCCAACGCGCAAAGGACCATAAATTTTTCGCAGAACCTTCCGCTCGAAAACTCAGATGATGTAATCGTCCATGCCTCTTTACCATATAGCAGGACGGGAATAAAGGGTGTCTTATAGAGTTTGGTCTTTTTTGTCAAGAGAGGACTTTACTTCCCAATTGCCTACTCAGTCCACGTAGCAGCTGTTGGCAAAAGTTATTCTGCTGCTAAGCAAAATATATATGAGTAAATAAACCTGAACAAATAATATAATATACGTTAGTATCCAGACACGACCGATTAGTAATAAGTAAAAATACCAGTTTTGTCTTGAAAGTATTAATAAAGACACATTTCGGTGCAGCTCAAAAATACGAGGGCTGTCTGATAAATAACCGACCTAACCATGATGCACGGGACTTTTTCAAAAATTTTTTTTTTTTGTTTTTCTACACAGTCTCCTTGTAACTTCACACACTTCTCCAAAACTCGGTCTTATTGCCTCTAAACTGAGCCAAAAGAGCGCAGGAAATGTTCATGCGCGCACGTTTGTGGTCTAGCGTAAGCAAACGCCCAAATCTTTGGTTTAATATGTGACAAACACGTTCTTTTGACATCTTCATAATCTCAGTTATTTCCTAACTTTAATCCGGCGGTCGTCTAGTACCAATTGATGAACTTTAGCGATGTTATCGTTAGTGGTTACAGTTTTTGAACGCCCAGGACGTTCATCATCTTCCAAGCTCCTGCGACCACGTTTAAATTCAGCTGCCCAAAATTTTACTTTGGTAAACGATGGTGCAGAGTCACCATACATAGAGTCCAACTCATCTTTGATTTGTGAAGGCGTATTGCCTTTCAAAAATAAAAACTTAATTACTGCTCGATATTCAATTTTTTCCATTTTGGGGAAATCACCGAAATAAACTCACAAAAACGACTGTCAACAGATAATTGCGCAAGATAAATTTCTGAAATTTTGGCGAGTAGCTATTATGATATGCACAATTTGAAGTAGAAACTTTTTTCTCAGATGTACCGCTAGCTTCACGTTGAGGTCGGTTATTTATCAGACAGCCCTCGTATATCATTTTTGACTCATTTTTGCTCCATATAAAAATTAACGCAGGTAGTTTAGGGATTCTGGGGTATTATTACCGTCTTGGCCTCTCCTGTAAGATCAATTTATCTACCAATCCGTTCTTGAGCGGCATGATAGCTCTTTCCCACAACCACTCCTCGTTAGCCAAGTTTTCTTGTAAACTCGGAACTATTTCATTTACGTAATAAAGTTATCTTCCAAACTAACATCTTTACAAAAACAGGCTGTCAAAGGTTACTTTACCGTTAGTATCTCTTTGGCCTGCAGGCCTTCAAGAAGAGTCCAGACTCCCGATCATTGTAGAGCTGGACAATTAAGTTAATATCCAGTTGTTACCGCTCAACCTTAGCCCATAACGGTGAAGCCATGAGGCGTGCGTGTGTCTCTTTGCCGCGGTACCACGCTCATAATCGGCAACGTCTGTTGTCGGTTGCGCGACATTGAGCATTCATCCTACACGATTACCTGTCTGACCCAATCAGCACCGTTCACAAGATAGGTCAATGTTGGATACCTTCATTTAACAGTAACTCGAGTATTATCTATGCCGTTTCGTTACTACTTCACATATTAGCCCGCTCAAAACATCTGTACCTCATCCTTTAGGACGATCGCATTGTTACCCTTCCGCCGCACGTTAAAAATAACATAGTCACTGTTTTTATTTATGTACTTACATATGTATATTTTTAATAGCCTGGACCGAACTGCAATTTTGCAAAGCAAAAGTGAATATAGACCACCCAGCTATTGTCCACGTCCCCTTCCTGGTACTTAGGTTAGGTTAGGTTGAATGGCACGATCTAAGAGCGCACGTGGACTATACATGTAGTTCTTTGTGATGACATAGAAAATAGAACTCCCGTATTCGGACTTAAAGATCGGCAAAACGTTTGGTGGCTGATACAAATGTGCAAATGTACCGATATCTACTCCCACCAGTTCGGAAGGATGTCTGAAGGTATAGTGCCCCAAGTATATCTAAGTCTTAACCTCCCGAATGCGGGACAGTCAAGGAAGGAAGTGCTGGCTAGTTTCTGCTGCATCTTCTTCTAAAGCAGCTTTTTTGCAAAGCATGGCATCCGGTAAGATTCTGGTCTTACAGCAGGCGTGCGAATAAGGCAATGGCCTATCAAGAGCCCCACTACTAAAGAGAGGCTTGCCTTACTGAGGGCGAAGAGATCGATAGATCTTCTGTGATCGATCTTGGGCCAGAATGCTTTTGCGACCGCGCAAGTACCAGTGCTGGCCCAGCGTTGACCAAGCATCCGCGAGGCCCAGCTTTCCAGTAGTAGGACACAAGAGGACACCAGAGCACCGACCCGTTGCCATTCTACCGATAGTGACTCTAGGGTACCCTTCCTTGCTAGCTCATCAGCTATGCAATTATCCGCTATTCCGCTGTGGCACGGCACCCATACAAGCCTTATAGTAAATACTGTCGCCGCCAGGGACAGTGAAGCCAGACACTCCTCAACCAGCCCTGAACGCACTGTGAATGAATTCAGGGCTAGTATCGCCGCTCTACTATCTGAGGGAATGGTCACTTCCCTGAAGGTGGATACCCTCCGGAGTAGCAGATCTGCTGCTACCTTAATGGCTGCAACCTCAGCCTGAAATACACTGCAGTAGTCAGGAAGTCTGAAACCAGAGCTGATGGAGAGCTCCCGACAGTAAACCCCTCCACCAACCTTCCTCCCAAGCTTTGACCCATCCGTGAAGAAGCTTACTGCCCCTCTCCTCCAACGGCTTTTTCCCACCCATAGCTCCCTCTTCGGTATATAGGTAGAGAAGAAACCGCGGGAGTTTGATATGGCGGCTCCATGATCCAGATGATCCGGTATGCAGTCAAAGCTTGTAAGGATGTCTGAGTGTTCAGAAACACGCTCCTTTAGGAACCCAGATTCCCGGAGTCTAATAGCCACTTTTGCGGCCATACACCTTCCGGCAATGTCCACGGGCGTTATGTTCAGAATTGCATTAAGTGCCACGGTTGGGTGGACCTTAATGCACCGCACATGCTGATAAGCGCAGCCAGTTCAACGCTTTCGAGTTTCTTACCAAGTGTGGTCTTCTGTAAAGCCCTCCACCACATAAAGACTCCATAGAACATTATGGACTTTACTATGGTATCATAGAGCCAGAGGACCACCTTCGGTGAGAGGCCCCACCTTTTGCCAATAGCTCCGCTACAGCAGTAGAGGGCAATCGATGCCTTTTTGGCTCTCTCCTCGATGTTCGACTTCCAAGAAAGCTTCTTATCTAGGATGAGCCCTAGATACTTCACTGTATCCGCCGGTCGCAGGCGGATACCTCCCATTTGCGGCAAAGGTGTCACTGGGATCTTATATCTTCTACTGAATAAAACCATTTTATTCGGGTTGATGGTGAGTCCACATCCGACCGCCCATTTTGTTACAACGCCGAGATATCCCTGCGTCAGCTCGTATACGGTGCTAAGGAACTTTCCTTTGACCATAAGTGCTACATTGTCTGCATAGGCAATCACCCGGCAGCCCAGATCCTCTAGTTTCTTAAGAAGGTCGTTAACGACTAAGATCCATAGAAGAAGAGAAAGAACCCCGGCCCCTTGGGATTCCCCTGCTCACATTGCGCCGCGCGAGTTAAGTGTGTAGAGCCAAGATTAAATAAAAACTCAAAGTTGTTATAATTAACTGCACTCTACTTTATTGGTTCTTCTGAACTAAACTTGAAATGTCAATGTCACTGCTATTTATAATAATCAAATTGTTCAGCTGCTAAGCTGTTATACGATAACTTATTGTTTATTTGTTTGTGTACAAATTCTGCATATGCAGAATTTACTGGTCAATGCTCGAAAAGTAATATAAACAATAATAAAGTGAACGACCCTTATGCAAACATATTGCTTAAGTGTCGTTCTGTACATAAATAGTGTAAGTGTCGCTACAAAGTAATAAGCGACAATAATTAAAACTGCTGTTTATGCTTAATCGGCATATTTCGTTTTTGATTGTTTATATGTATTTTCGTGCATTGGCTTTTTAATTGTGGAGGCTAAGCCTTAGCTGTGGTTTTGGAGTTGGAGCTGCCGTCGTTGTTACTGACGTAACTCCTCCTTCCCTTGATTGAAAATTCTCCCGAATTTTTATTCTAAGTATTGAGAATTTTTTGTATATGTGGACAATAGCACTCACAGTGATAATTATTATCAATAATATGATTACAAAAGTTATAATGATTGATGTTGAGTGAATATTTTTATCGAATTTTAATTCTTTGATATTTTTGATGTTGTCTATTTCATTCAAGACTATTTCGTCTAATGATAAGGTTAATTTTGTATTATTGTACATAAATGTGGGTAATTTAACGAAGCTATTTTTAAATGTTTTATCATTATTTCTATTTTACAATTACTAAAAATTATTAAATTATTATTATTTAATGTTACATTTCGTTCATCACAAGTATTTATTAATTTTGTGTTATTTATGTTTTTGCAAGAATGACACCAAGTTCGAGTTCTTTTATTTCTGCTTTTACATTTTTGATTTTTGGACATACATTATTGTTGAATATACAAAGATTTGTTTTTCTTAGCTTATTTACATTAGGATTATTGAAGTAATCATATGTATTATTATTGTAATATACAATTTCTGTTTCTTGAAAGTTAATTTCAAACTTATTATTGTCTGCAAGTGGTGATAGAAAATATCTCTTTACATTTACAATTGTTTTGGGTATTTTTATTAAAAACAAAATTTTATTACTTTTAAATTTTGCTACGCCTAATTTAATATTTTGCAATTTATAGAAATCGATTTCTAAAGTTTGTATTTCTTCTGATGTTAGTATATTATTGACCATAATATTGCTATTTGCAGCAATGATATTGTTTTGAATATGTTCAATATTATCATTTAAAATTTTTATTTTTAACATAATATCCATATAAAATAAATGTGAAAGAATATCATTGTTAGACTGATCTATGCTATTAAATTTTTCTGTAATTTTTGCCTATCCAATTCAATTGTTTTAGCTAGTTTTCTCATAGTTTCGTTGAAATTATTATTTATCAGTATATTGTTATTAAAAGCTTCTATCATGTTGTGGTTATTCTCATCTATTGTACTTATATGATTTTCTATTTCGGATCTGTCCTCATCATCCATGGTACCAGCTATCCATTTGAGACCTGAACCTACGATGTTGAGTAGACCTCTTTTATTTTGTTTATCTGGAGGGTATGTAGTCTAGTCCTAGCTTTCTTTATTTCTGATAAGAGAAGTTCCTTATTATCTATTATTTTAAGTTGTTCTACGTTTTCTTGGAGGTTTTCTATTGTCTTTTCGGTTTCAGTAAGATCTATAATATGTAGTATAGTTGTATAGTCCGCAATTAGTTGTACATCAGTTAATTTTATTTCGACATATCCATTATGGTTTTCGTTGATGGGTTGGATTATTAATGTTGACATTACTAGTGGTATTATCATCAGGATTAATATACCTGTTGATGTCCATTGCCCCTGAAAATTTATTTTTTCTTTTAATGTTGCTTGGGTATATGTTTTCTAGTTTTAATTTTTTGTAACGAGGCTCATATTTATGCCTAAGTGCTTTGTAATTTTTACATAACCTTCGTGATTATTTTGTACGAATTCCTCCCTATTTTCATTTCTTTTTTCTATAATTTTGTTTTTTGCTTCTAATATTCTGTTTTTAATTAGAGTTTTTTCTATCTTTCCCTCTACTATGTCTAAGGGTGTTGTTTTTATTGTGGAATGTATGGATTTATTGTACCACTCGATACACTTGTATACCCTTTCTTGTGTTGACCATTGAGAATTTTGTGTTTCAAGTGTTCTAAATTTTTCGGATAATGTGCTGTGCAACCTTTCTACGTCTGCATTCCCGGTATGGTTGTTTGGTTTCGTAAAATGTACTTCAATATCTTCTGACTTTAGGAAATCTTTGACATTTATTGAGTTGAACTCGTTATCAGTAATTATTTTTTTGGTTTACTTCTCATTGAAAAGTACATTCTAATTTTTCTATAATTGTGTTACTATTTCTGTCTTCTAAATGTATGGCTGTTGCATGTTTCGAAAACTTATCAATGAATGTGATAAAGCTATGTTTCTTTATAGTGTAAACATCCATATGTAAAATTTCATTTACATCAAATGGTGTTTCTGTGATATTAAATTTTGCTTTAATAGGGTTCCTACTGTATTTTGATCTGTTGCAAATATCACAATTATTTATATATTTTTGCACGAAAACTTTGAGGTTTTTGTAGTAAAGTTTTGTTTTGATACCTTCATAATTTTCTGTTATTCCTGCATGTCCTGTTTCATTAATATGATATTTAGCAATTTGTTTAAATAATTCATCTTCACTGCAAACTTCTTTCGCGTTAAAGCTACATTTATAAAATTTTATTTCAGTGTTAAATAACTCTACTAACTTGGATTGAACCTGCTTGTATAAATTATCGGGAAGTTCGGTATATATTCCTACCCTTTTCGACTTTATATGTTGTCTAAACAAATCGGCCATATAATTAGTCTCAATATCATTTGAATTTATATATATTTTGATTTTACCGTTTGCTACTTTCGTGTCTTGCGTTTTATTATTTGTAATTATAATTTGAGTTGCAAATCTGTTAACTACTGTATTGAGTGGTGTAAAATTTTGATAGGTGGTGTTATCTTCTTCAACGTTTTCGGTATTTAATATGTTGCCTGATTGACTATTTATTCGGCTCATAAAATCGGCTACTTTATTTTCCTTACCCTTTATGTAGTTAATATGTATGTTATATTCGCCAAGTTTCAAGAGCCACCTTTGGAGTCTTGGGTTAATATCTTTTCCTTTCGTCTTTGTGTGCAACCAAACAAGTGGTTGATGGTCTGTTAGGAGTTCAAATGGTTTGCCATATAAATATTGTCGGAAATAGTTGACTGACCAGACGATAGCAAGCAATTCTTTTTCGATTGCAGCATAATGTTTTCGTGGTCGTTTAAGGTTCTACTAGCGTAAGCGATGGGGTGATTTTCTTGAGAAAGGACTGCTCCTATTGCATTATCACTAGCATCTGTTGTTAGTTTAAAATTTTTAGACCAGTCTGGGTATTTCAAAATCGGAGGGTTAATGAGCATTTTTTCAATTTTTCGAATGCATCTATATATTGAGTATCTTTTATATTAATTGTGGTATTTTTCTTTAGGTACTTTGTAAGTCCGTGGGCTACTTTAGCATAATCCTTTATGAATTTTCTATAGTAGCCTGTTATACCTAAGAATGATTTTATTTGTTTTTGAGTGTGGGGAAGCTTTAGCTTTTGAATGGCTTCAACTTTTGTTGAATTAGGTTTAATTCCTTCTGTGGTCAAAGTATGACCAAGATATTCAGTTTCTTTGCAAAAAAATTGCATTTGTCTATTTGGATTTTAAGACTGAACTCCCTTAATTTTGCAAAAATTTGTTTTATGCTGTTCATATGCTCTTCTATGGAAGTGCTAAAAATGAGTATATCATCGAGATATACAACGCATATTTTGTTAATATATTCCCTAAGTACCGAGTTAATCAAAAGTTGGAAGGTGGAAGGGGAATTCTTCAATCCAAATGGCATACGGATGAATTCGTAATGCCTGAAGGGGGTAGAAAAGGCAGTTTTCTTTTGATCGTTTTCATCCATTAATACTTGGTGAAATCCCTTCGCCAAGTCAATTGTTGAAAAGTAATTTGCTTTTCCTAATTTGTCTAATATATTCTCTATATTAGGAATAGGAAATTTATCATCGACTGTGATTTCGTTGAGTTTTCTATAATCTACAACAATACGCCATTTTGTTTCCTGAATTATCCGATTTTTTGGGACTATCCAAATTGGGAATTGTAAGGGAAAAGCTTTCTTTAATAATGTTTTGCTCCAACATTTCATTCACCTGCCTTTTAATTTCTTCTTCGTGTATCTTTGGGTACCTGTATATTTTAGAATATACAGGTTTATTCGTATTTGTTATTATCTGGTGTTTTATATTATGTGTGTGGGTTAACTTTTCTCCTTCTCTGTAAAACATATTAGAATATTTTCGCAAAAACAAATCTATATATTTTTTCTCTTCCTCATTCATATCATCTCTATAGAGTTTTGATACGTTTTCCAAATTTAAGGTTGAAGGTT
Organism: Bactrocera tryoni; assembly: GCF_016617805.1. Lineage (NCBI taxonomy): Eukaryota > Metazoa > Arthropoda > Insecta > Diptera > Tephritidae > Bactrocera > Bactrocera tryoni. Next base: position 16,769,948 of record NW_024395977.1, read on the forward strand.
CTAGTGTAGGGATTTTCGTATTTATGAATTTTATTTTATTGTTATTAATTTCAAGAAAATCTTCTTCAAGATTAATTTTTGCATTTAATGCTTTAAGTATATTTTGACCAATTAGTCCGTTGAAGTTTTTATTTCTGAATGACGTTACCTTCCAAGCCATTTTATTCGGGTCATTGAATTCTTGAGGTACTTCTGTTATAATTTCAAAGTCTACTTTTGTCTGTCCTGATAGTGTACTATATATGTTAGGTTTTACTAATTTAGTCCTTTTATATTCTTTTAACGAATGTTCGTCGATCAGGGTTGTCGTAGAACCGGTATCGATTAAACATTTAATTATATTTTTACCTATTGTTAAATTTACTATCGGTAAACTGTTGTTCTCGCTGGTTAATTGAAAATTTACTTCACCAGTTTCTTCTGTATCGGTATTATTTTCTTGAAGATGAGCGACATTATTTTGGTTTCTACTTGTGTATATTGGATTTCTATATGCTCCTAAATTTCTTGAAAATTGTTGTTGTGTTTGGGGATTATCTTGCCTCGAATTATTGTTTTGGTTTTGAAACCGGTTAATTGTTTGCCTGCCTTGATAATTATTTTGATCTACTGGGTTGCGATTTGGCCTAAAATTATTGCTATTATTTGATTGTGTGTTGTTGCTATTTGTACTAATTTTATTCTGTACCAGACCACATTCCTCCAGACAATAATATGCTTCTCTAAGATTCCCTATGCTTCTACTATGTATTATGCTGGCTAGATGCACTGGCATGTTGCTCAAAAATGTTTTTAATATCATTGCCTCGTTTATTGCCGGAGAAAACTCTTTTGGTTTTCCCGGGTCTTGATAATATTTATTGTTTAATTTATCTAATATATTTTTAAGATAATAAAAGGATTGACTTACATTATAATTTCTTACGTTCAGCGCCTTGTGGTACAGTTGATGATACGATTCGCGAACTCCAAAATTCCTCAGGAGTTCTTGTTTTGTTTCTGTCCAGCTTGGATTGTCGAGGGCTCTAATTGTGTTAGCTGCTTCTCCTTGAATTTTTTTTTGGACGTGCCGCTTATAAAAATACTCCTCCACGTTGGTACCGGCAAACAAGTCGATGAAAAGTTCGACTTCATTAATAAATGATGTGACGTCGTATGTATTATCTCCTCGGAACTCCTGGATTCTCGCTGCTTCTTTTAGTGCTTCCGATAGTGGTAATTGAAAAGTTGGATTGTTATGTGGCAAGTGACGTGTTGCAGCAGATGGAGTTTGATTTGCTGCAGCTTCTATTGACACTGCCGATGTGGTTGCTTGTTCTGTTTTATGTGTTTCCATTTTTTTTTTTTTTTGACTGCGTTTCGACTGCCAGTTATATTTTAACTTTTAATTTAATTTTATTTTATTTTATTTAAATTTCACTTGAACAGTTTAGCTTTTGTTCGTTTTAGTTACTTTTCTTGAGAGAAGTAACCCCGTGACTGCGCCAGTTAAGTGTGTAGAGCCAAGATTAAATAAAAACACAAAGTTGTTATAATTAACTGCACTCTACTTTATTGGTTCTTCTGAACTAAACTTGAAATGTCAATGTCACTGCTATTTATAATAATCAAATTGTTCAGCTGCTAAGCTGTTATACGATAACTTATTGTTTATTTGTTTGTGTACAAATTCTGCATATGCAGAATTTACTGGTCAATGCTCGAAAAGTAACATAAACAATAATAAAATGAACGACCCTTATGCAAACATATTGCTTAAGTGTCGTTCTGTACATAAATAGTGTAAGTGTCGCTACAAAGTAATAAGCGACAATAATTAAAACTGCTGTTTATGCTTAATCGGCATATTTCGTTTTTGATTGTTTATATGTATTTTCGTGCATTGGCTTTTTAATTGTGGAGGCTAAGCCTTAGCTGTGGTTTTGGAGTTGGAGCTGCCGTCGTTGTTACTGACGTAACTCGCGCGCGCGCTGCCCCATTCTGTTCCGATTATTCTGACAGAAGACTGAAGATGAAGTGCTTGAGGTTCGATTCAACCCCAAGACTCTCTAGAGCAGTTATGACTGTCTCCGGTAAGACATTGTTGAAAGCTTCCTCAATATCAAGGAAGGTCCCAACCGCGAAATCTTTAGCCTCGATGGCTTCCTCCAGCCACGACACGATAGTGTGCAGGGCAGTGTCCACCGACCTGCCTTTACGATACGCATGTTGCGCTCCTGATAGGTAGTCTCTCGGAATGCGACTCCTTAAATACCAGTCCATCAGTCTCTCCAAAGTTTTAAGTAAAAAAGAGGAGAGGCTGATGGGTCTGAAATCCTTGGCCGTGACATGGGAGCCCCTGCCAGCCTTCGGGATGAACGTAAATTTGACTCGTCTCCAGGCCCTCGGGATGTACCCTGATCTGATGCAGTTCGCATAGATCGGTAGCAACCAACTGCATGATACCTTAACAGCCTGCTGCAGCTGCGCTGGTCTGATGTCGTCCGGTCCCGGGGACTTGTACGGTTTGAACGAATTAATCGCCCATGCCAAGTGTCGCTCATCCAGAAGGTCGGAAAAAGCCGTGAAGTCAGCATGCAACTCTCCGAGAGATGCCACCAAAGAGGACGTGCTGTTAGGGAAGTGAGCATCAAGGAGCAACTGAAGTGTATCTTCACTGCTTAGGGCCCACTTCCCGTTTACATCCTTGAGATAACCCAGAGGCACTGGGTTTTAGCGAGAATACGCCTGAATCTCGAGGACTCGAGGCAGCCCTCCACTTTTCGCAGAAGGTCTTCCACGAGATCCTATTAGCCTTCCTTAACTCGGACTTGTAAATTGAAAGTCCTGTTTTATACAACGCCCAGTCGTCAGATAACCCGCTCCTGCGGGCCCTGTTAAATAGCCGTCTACAAGACGCTCTAATTTCCGAGAGCTCCATAGTCCACCATTGAGGTTTCCCTCTGCTCTTCTGTGTTTTCAGTGCCGAAGCCTCCTTCGGTAGCCTTCCCAGTCCGTATTCCTCGGATTTCTAAATGATTTCCTAGGCGGCCCTTTTCCGACTAAACTAAAACCGATCTACCTGTGATCAGAAAAGGAGTGATCATCGAGGACCCTCCAATTTGAGATAAGCGGGGCAATCACATGAGAAACTAAGGTGAGGTCGAGAACCTCCTCCGTGGATGCGGTCACAAAAGTTGGGGAATTTCCCCTATTGCAAATGCGAAGATTTTCGCTTACAATAAAATCAACAAGCGACTCACCTCTATTATTTGATCGAGTGTCGCGAGTTGGCGACCGAGCCGATGATGACGTCGGCACCATTCCGGGACGCTTCAGCCAAGGTCTTCCTAAGTAATACGGGAGGTTGCTCCACCGCATCATCGTGCAGCATATACGCGGAGATAGTCCAGACATTTCCGGTCTCGCACTCCAGTTTTGCTGTTACTATGTCAGCATTGCTGAAATTAGGTAAAAGAAATACCGTTAATTCATTTCTGACCAGCATACAGGCTCTGTTTCTACCTGCATCATTGGTCGCCAGCAGCTTATGGCTCCTCGTCCTCAAGCCAGAGATCCTGCTACCAGTCAGCCACGGTTCCTGGATCAGGACGACATCAGCCTCGTCTTGCTCCAGACGAAGCAGTAGATTGGCCGCCTTTGAGTGTTGGAGATTAATCTGGAGGAATTTCATCCTTCAGACTCTCCTCTAGCAGCGCCAGTTCAGCGCTTATGTCGTGATCGACCCTCACCTCCTCAAACAGTTGTTCGAGGCTGAAGACGGAATCGCCAATCGACGAACCGCTTCCAGAACTCGCCACGTCCGAGAGGCTTGGGTCGTTTTCTATGGTCGCTTGACCATCGCTAACGCCGTCTGCCTTCTCCCCTGCATCTGCAGCTTGGGTGCCATCAGCTCTGGTATCCGTTGGTAAAGTACCTTTAGCACAACCATTTCGAAACCCATAGCTGATGGCTCCCTTTGGTTTTGCTGAGAGGACCGATGGACTCCTCGTTAAGCATTATCAACGCTTGCCGATATGGTTCATCATGGTTCTCTCAAGCCTTATAAGTCATGCGTGGGAGAGAGGAGTTGCAGTACTTGAGGATTTCCTCAATCTCATTTGCAGTGGAAGGTTCAGCCGGTACTTAGTTTCATTCGTTTTCGTATCTTTTATGATTGAATTAAAAATAATTTTTATTAAACTTTAGTCTAACGTTTTTAAATAAAACTTTTACATTTTCGTGTGGATATTTTTTGTGCATTTTCTTTCCTGCATGCAAAGGGCTGTACGGTTTAGTGACTGAGTTATATAATTTTTATCTTCATTGGGGCCAAGGCATCTAAGCAGATATAACTTTCTCATTACGGCTGGGACGCAATTTCTCTTTTTAGTCAGACTAAGGAATGGACACCCCGTTTTTGCCACTTAATAGAATGTACACAATACACTGTGATGTCACCGAACACCTGACCTTTAAAAAGAAGACCAACAAGCTTTTGTCGGTCCGTTGGTTTTATCGTCATCAACTTTATTTATTTCGGTCCAGGCTGGATTACATGCCATCCTAATGAATAGGTTCAGCCGCTCATAATTAATTTACCATATGAAAATGCGTCTTGAGTATACTAATGCAAATAGGCGGGGACTGTTTACGAACGACGACGTGGGGATCTCCATGTACCCAAGTCATTCAGGTTGACATTGCCGTTCAGAGCTATGTAGCGCATCCGTCTTTATATGAATATATGTACATATATCTACCAAAAATTGAGATAATAATGTCATACAGCGTAGCAACAAATTAAAATTGTTTTCACGGACCATTATATTGAATGAGTCCATGCAAGTTACTTTTTTATTTCCTTTGGTTTGAGGGATATTGAAGTGATCTTCTCCCTTCCACTAAATGAATGAGTGCTGTAGGGTATCATAATATCGGTGATATATCTCGGTGCTGTGAAGTAAGCGTCCGCAACCACAGCAGCTGCTCTGCTTGTTTCAAGGTATTCAACATGTATGAGTGTATGGTCAAAGTGTACGGTCAACAGTTGGGTGTGCTCCTCAAATTATCTTAATTAACGCGTAATCCAGGCTGTGAAAATTTGCAGACAGATTCGCCGGGGGTCCTCGACATTGTTGACATCACGGGGTACATCAATTATCTGCATTAAAGTTTGAAAACCATAAATAATTTAACACAAAATCATAAAAATGTAAAACAATAACAAAAAAAATAATAACAAAATAAAAACACACAATCAGTTTCCGCACTAAGATTCTCCTTTGCACATCTGAAGTAGTTATCAGCTGTTCCTGTCACACGGCAAACCAGCTGTTTACGCAGAGTTGTAGGTGGCCAGGGACACTACATTATCTGCACAGTCGGTAAAGCAGTTGATAAGGCAGTTTATATCACGTAACGTAACCACATTTCCATTAGATCGTGATGGACATACAAACCCAGCCTCCTGGGGGGGGATCACCACGTAACCAATTAGGTATGTTGCTCGAACGTATTAAAAAAATAGAAGCATTGAACAATGAGCTAAAAAATAAAAATGCGGCACTTAAACTCCAAAATGAAAATTTAAGGAAATCGCTAATCAAATATACCAATGAAACGCCTTCTTCTTCACCAAAATCGACTTTTGTAGCCGAAACAGACGAAGAAGAGCTTGAAAATGAAACAAATTGGTTATTAAAAAAGAAAAAAAGAAGGGAAACTAAGAAACGCAAAGCGAATTCTTCACCGGATGTAACGCCGAAATCTCCGAGCCCGGATAATACAACAAAAGATAAAGAAGATATAAAAGTAAATCATCGCCAATCATAATATCAAAAAATTTTAATCAACCCTTGATGCGTTCCTTGATAAACGCAGAAGTTAAAAATTCTTACACACTTAAGCTCATTGCCCAAAGTTCATGTAGAATAAACCTTTCTGACAGTTCAGATTATAGAATACTTACAGGGAAATTAAACGAATCGCAAATTTCCTGGTACTCGTACGAGGACAAGCAATCGCGGGATATACGCGTAATGGTAAAAGACCTTCATCACTCATGTGAGCCGAAAAGCATTGTCTCAGATCTTCAGAAGCAGGGTATTAAAGTTACAAAGGTACAAAAGGTTACAAAACAAAAAATTCGTTAAATATGTTTATCGTATGCCTCGAATCTACAGAGAACATAATTTACGAAATCAAACTTATTTTAAACTCTGTCGTCAAACTCGAGCCCATTAAGCCGCAGTGTAAGTCCTGTCAGTCATTCGGTCACACCAGAAATTATTGTTGTAAACCACCAAGGTGTGTGAAGTGCGCCGGAAATCCCACAACTCTAAGTTGCACGAAACGTGCCGAACTACCGCCAAAATGTTGCAAATGCAATCAGAATCACCCTGCGAACTATAGGGGATGTGAAGTGGCAAAAGAACTTCAAAAAATTAATAACGCGACCGAGCAAAATAAAGAGCGTCACCAACAACCAAAACGCTTAAGTGCAACCGCTTGTACTGCTCCTCAGAAGAAGTTACTTATGTAAGTCAGCAATCTGGAAAACCCTCATTTGCCCGCATAATCAAAGGTCAAATTCAACAACATACGTCTGCAAACCATACAAATTCGAATTCCATAAGTCTTCGAGCCGAGTTAACAACAGCGCGCCAGTCGTTTCTTCTTTTCGCTACGTGGCGCCAATTGGATATTCCAAGCGAAGCCAGATCCTTCTCCATTTGGTCCTTCCAACGGCATGGAGGTCTTCCTCTTCCGCTGCTTCCCCCGGCGAGTACTGCGTCGGATACTTACAGAGCTGGAGTGTTTTCGTCCATCCGAACAACATGATCTAGGCAGTGTAGCCGCTGTCTTTTAATTCGCTGAACTATATCAATGTCGTCGTATATCTCGTACAGCTCATCGTTCCATCGAATGCAATATTCGCCGTGGCCAATGCGGTCCATCTTTCGCAGAACGTTTCTCTCGAAAACTCATAACGTCGACTCATCGGTTACTGTCATCGTCCAAGCCTCTGCACCATATAGCAGGGCGGGAATTATGAGTGACTTATAGAGTTTGGTTTTTGTTCGTCGAGAGAGGACTTTACTTTTCAATTGCCTACTCAGTCAACACAACTACAACTTCAAAGTTATGCCTGTCAACAGTGACGTGAGAGCCAAGTCGCGAGTATGACGACTGTTTGTTTGATAACAGGAGATATTTCGTCTAGCCCTAGTTCACTGCCAGACCCATTTTCTGTGCTTCCTTGTCCAGCCTGGAGAAAACAGAACTAACTGCGGTGGTGTTGAGGCCGATGATATCAATATCATCGGCATACGCCAGCAGCTGTACACTCTTATAGAAGATGGTACTATGGATCTTCTTTGGTTTGATTAAGAAACGTGCTTCAACTTGTGACTATGGTAATACTTTTTATTCGGAAAGTGGCGTGTTCTAACTGGATATGCGTAAAAGAAAGAAAAGAAGAATGTTAGTTCTGTTAACTGCGATGCAGATACATAAATTAATGAGTGCTGCCAAACCATCGAATTGATGGTACACTGCCACAACCAGCCCCCCTTTCAATCTGGGTGTGCTTACAGACACAGACGTTTAGGGAATCGAACTTTTCTTCCCAGGCGAGTTGTGGTTTTTACTTGAGGGTCGCTGATCTCAGCTGGAGTAGGCCCTGCGTTCTCGTCGATAATGTTGTTGTTGTCGGTAAATGCCGCTTTCAGCCTGTCGATTGAAATTTTTCTAATTTTGTTTCGAATGTCCAGCGTGAAATATTTCGGATGACGTTTTATTACTGCGAATAGTCCGTCGTACGGCTGCTGCAGTGGTGGTCCAATTGCGACGTTTCGCACGAAGTCTTGCGTACATTCATGAAGTTCCTTTTGTATAAATGGTTTTATTTTTGTGTGGTGTGCCGTTTGCGTCGGTCGTATCGATTCCATTGCATGTCTGAATTCTTGAACAAACTCCGCTTCGTTTTGGTACGGCTTCGGTTCGGTAAAAATTTCTGCTGGTAGTCGCAAGCTTTTTCCGTAAACTAATTCCGCTGGTGTTGCCTTTATGTCCTCTTTAAATATTGATCGAAGTCCAAGCATGATGAGCGGTAACTCGATTGCCCAGTTTCGCCGATCTTTACATTTTAGTGCTGCTTTTAATGTACGATGAAAACGCTCTACTAACCGTTGGCTTGGGCATGATATGCGGTTGTGCGGAGGTGACGTATACTTAGTCTTTCGTTGAGCTGCTTAAAAACTTGACATTCAAATTGTCGCCCCTGGTCCGTTGTAATTTTAGAAGGTACACCAAATCGCGGGATCCACGTTTATATGAGTGTGGTGGCGACAGTTTCAGCCGTTATGTTCTTGATAGGTGCTGCTTCTGGACATCGCGTAAATCTGTCGACGATCATTAGTAGGTATCGGTAATCGTTTGAAGGCGGTAGTGGGCCGACTAAGTCGATGTTAATATGGTCGAAACGTGACTCTGTGGTATCGTACCGTCCGGGTGGGGTCTTATTATGCCGCTGAATTTTCGGTTTTTCTCTATTTAGTTCTGCAGCTCGAACTATTTTCTCTAGAAGCTGGTTGAAGATGTTGCACGATAGAGAGTCGCCTTCTCTGAAACCTCCTTCCCGATCCTGCAGGAGCTTTTCGTGTTGCTCAACGTCAGTTTACACAGCCGTATTAGTTTTGCGGGGATACCAAATTCAGACATCGCGGCATAAAGGCAGCTCCTTTACGTGCTGTCGAAAGCAGTTGTGAAATCGACAAAGAGGTGGTGTGTGTCGATTCTCCTTTCACGGGTTTTTTCCAAGATTTGGCGCATGGTGAATATCTGGTCGGTTGTTGATTTGCAAGGTCTAAAGCCACACTGATAAGGTCCAATCAGTTTGTTGACGGTGGGCTTTAATCTTTCACACAATACGCTTGATGGAACCTTATATGCGATGTTGAGGAGGCTAATCCCTCGGCAGTTGGCGCAGATTGTGGGGTCTCTTTTTTTATGGATTGGGCATAGCACACTTAAATTCCAATCGTTAAGCATGCTTTCGTCCGACCATATTTTACAAAGAAGCTAATGCATGCTTATTATTAGCTCTTTGCCGCCGTGTTTGAATAGCTCGGCCGGCAGTCTATCGGTCCCTGCCGCTTTGTTGTTCTTCAGGCGGTCAATTGCTATTCGAACTTCTTCATGGTCGGGTAATGGAACGTCTGCTCCATCGTCATCGATTGGGGAATCGGATTCTCCTTCTCCTGGTGTTGTGCGTTCACTGCCATTCAGCAGGCTGGAAAAGTGTTCCCTTCTTGATCTTAGTATGCTCTGTGCATCGGTGCTCCGGTCTTGAAATCTTCTGTAAGCCGCTGCATTTTTTCATAGAATTTTCGAGCATTACCCCTGTCGGCCAGCTTATCAAGCTCTTCATACTCCCGCATTTCGGCTTCTTTCTGTTTCTGTCTACAAATGCGTCTCGCTTCCCTCTTCAACTCTCGGTATCTATCCCATCCTAGAAAATCGTTCGGCTGTCTGTTGTGATTGCACCTTCTCGACGTCGAACCTTACTTGTGTTTGTTGACGTGCATTTTTTGCTGCACAGATGCGGGTGCGAATCTTGGCTGCAACAAAATAGTGATCTGAGTCGATGTTAGGACCTCGGAGCGTACGCACGTCTGGAACACTGGAGACATTTCTTCCGTCTATCACAACATGATCGATCTGGTTGGTGGCTTTTCGATCCGGAGACTGCCAGGTAGCTTGATGTATCTTCTTGTACTGGAATCTAGTACTACAGATAACCATATTTCGGGCCCCGGCGAAGTCAATCAGCCTCAACCCATTTGGGGATGTTTCGTCGTGGAGGCTGAATTGACCGACCGTAGTGTCAAATACACCTTCTTTGCCCAACCTGGCGTTAAAGTCGTCAAGCACGATTTTGACATCGTGGCGGGGGCAGCTCTCATAAGCGCGCTCCAAGCGCTCATAGAAGGCATATTTGGTCACATCGATATGTTGAAGAACATCGCTTTGATGCGGATTGTGGCTAGACGTTCATTCGTCGGAGTGAATGATAGTACTCGGCGACGGAGTCTCTCTCCCACCACGAATCCCACACCAAACTTGCGCTCCTTTATATGGCCACTGTAGTAAATGTCACAAGGACCGACTCGTCTCTGTCCTTGTCCCGTCCATCGCATTTCTTGGACGGCGGTGATGTCAGCCTTTATTTTCGCGAGGACAACAACCAGCTGGGCAGCGGCACCTTCCCAATTAAGGGTCCGGACATTCCAGGTGCATGCCCTCATATCATAGTCCTTATTTCGTTTGCCGTGGTCATCATCAAAAGGGGGTTTCTCTTCCGAGGCTTGTTGTTTCTTTCTATAGGGGGTGTTTTTTTAGGTGGCGGGTCCCAAACCCAGCGCACAACCCTATGTAGGGGATGTTTCGCCTTCTTACTTTAGCTGGCCTTCGAACGGATGTTCTTTGGCTACCCAGAGGATACTTGGTCAAAGACTGAAAGTTGTGAGCTGCTTGAGCCATGTGTAAAAGAATCGTTTCTGGCCACTCCCAAGTGAATGGTGATCAGAGAACTTTCCTCACTTGCGTGAACTTCTACACATGACTCCATCCTCCAATTTCATTAGTGATATTACTAATAATTTCTCGTAAGTAAGGCGCAAAAATGAAACCGATAAAAATTATGACCTGGAATGCAAATGGCTTGCTCAAACAAAGAAAAGAATTAGAGGCATTACTCCATGTAGAAAAAATGTATATTTGTCTTATATCAAAAACCCATTTTACTAATGAAACATTCGTTAAATTCAAAAACTACTAGACCTATAGCTCAAACCACCCAAATAACAATGCGAGAGGGGGGAGTGCCATAATTATCAGAGATAATATTCCCCACTCTGAAGAAATTAATATAAGTGTCCCACAATTCCAAACCACGACCATATCGGTTGAATCTAGTTTCGGAAAAATAAGTATTACCGCGATATATAGCCCACCTAGACACAATATCAAAATGGACTTGTACACGGAACTTATACTAAAACACCATGGAAAATTCATCATGGGTGGTGACTTTACTCCTAACGCAAAACAGAGAGCTATTTAAGGTTGTTATGGCTACTGGATGCGACTTTATGTCTACTGGCAAGCCGACTTACTGGCCTTCCGACACAAGAAAACTACCTGACCTGATCGACTTTGGATTGGACTTAAATTCGGACCACTCGCCAGTATATCTAATCTTAAATGGCCATCTACAAGAAATCGACATACCACCTTATCTCTCTAATAGACATACGGACTGGGCGTATTTCAAAGTTATTTTCGACAAAAATATTGGTTCTAAAGTAAATATAACTATTAAGGATATATTAGAAGATAAAGTTCATACATTTACGAAAACTATTCAAGAATCGGCTTGGTAAAGTACTCCTGTTCCTAAACAAAAAAAACTTTTATACTAAATAAAGTAAGTACTTATAAAGAAAAAGAGAAAACTACGTAAAAAATGGCAAATCACGCGATTTCCCCAGTATAGAACAGAACTAAACAATTTAACTAAGATTCTCAGCACCAAAATAAAGCTATTTACAAATCAAAATATTTCTAATTATATTGAGAAATTAACGCCAAACAAAGATACGGATTATTCCCTTTGAAAAGCTATAAAAAATGCTAGGAAACCAATATTATCGAATGCTCCTCTCAGAAAGCCAAACGGATCCTGCGCCAGAAGCGACGAAGAAAAAGCGAAAGTTTTCTCAGATAAGCTAACTAAAACATTTAGTCCTTTTGCGTTCAATTGTACTCTACCACAGCTGGAAGAATCGCAATACGTGGGTGAAATCCAACGAATAACAAATAAAGAAGTAGAAAATATTATTAAAAGTAGATTTAAACCAAAAAAGGCTCCCGGCTTCGACTTGGTTACTGCTGATATACTAAAAAACCTAACGCGAAAAGCAATAGCAAAGCTTACGACGATAATAAACGCTTGCTTAAATCTCAGATACATCCCACTGTCATGGAAAGTATTTGAAATCATTATGGTACAAAAACCTGGCAAAAGCGCACATGAAGCCTCGTCATATTGTTAAATTTCACTGTTGCCTATTTTGTCCAACAGTCTACTTGAAGCTGTAATCATAAGAAGACTTCAGAACATAAAATAAGAAAAGGAACTTATACCCATTCATCAATTTGGATTTTCATCTCAACATTCCACAATCATCGAATAACGAGCATAATTGAAGATGCGATGGAAAAAAAGCACGATTGCACAGCTGTTTTTCTTGACGTTTCGCAGGCGTTCGATAGAGTATGGCACCATGGCTTACTTCACAAATTAAGACTTCACTTTCCCCAGTATCTAACCGATCTAGTTGACTCTTACCTGAGCAACCGCTACTTCAGAATCAAGCAGGGACAATCATGTACTACGTTACAGCCGATAAAAACAGGTGTACCCCAAGGAAGTGTCCTGGGACCAATCTTATACATTGTGTTTACTAGCGACATGCCTACGCCGCCAAACTGCGCAATCGCCACATTTGCAGATGATACCTGCATCATTACGACCGGCAAAAATGTAGTTGAGTCGTCGCACAGAATGCAATCTTCACTAAATAAAATCGTAGAATGGACACAGAAATGGTACATTACTTTAAACGAGTTGAAGTCTATCCATCTAAACTTCACTAACAAAAGCGCTACGTATATCCCCTTACATATTGGAAATGAAGTAATCCCGTATTCCACCTCGGTGAAATATCTTGGTATGACGCTGGATGCAAAGTTGAATGGGAACGAGCATACACAAAAAAAATTTTCAAAACTAAAACTAAAATACCACAAAACAAACTGGTTAATCGGCAAGAAATCTCCCTTAACAACATCAAATAAACTCCTAGTCTACAATCAAACTTCGAAACCTATTTGGACATATGGAATTCAACTATGGGGATGCGCTGCCCCATTATACATCGAAACGGTTCAAAGATTCCAAAACAAAGTTCTGCGAAAAATATTAAATGCGCCGTGGTACATACCCAATTCGGATCTGCATCGTGATCTTCATTTAAAAATGGTTCGGGAAATCATTCGCGAAACATGCAAAAAGGTTATAAAATCATGTAAACAGTGAAGCCCGACAACTAGGTGAGACTAGAAATAACACGCGCAGACTGAAAAGAATAACGTTTCATGATCTATTACGAATCTAAGAAAATAACAAATATCATTATATTTAGTTGTTAAATTTAGTTTAAAAAAGAAAAGCTTTTTATTACAGCTTTAACTTCATACATTGAGAAAAATATTGCTTGTTAGTTTAAATTTATCACTAGTTGCAATTTCAATAAAACCCTCATTTATTACGTTTCAATGAAAAAAATAAAAATAAAAAAAGCTATCATCGCGCATATTCCAGGATGGACTTAAATTCACGGACAAAGATGTTTTGATTATGCAGAACAGTTTCTCGCTTCATGGCTTAAAAGTTTTGATACCGTGAGTGAGTCTCCGCGTCGTCATCTTCCATAAAATATAATTGTGGCTGTTCTGTGATCCCATTTTGTGGTTTACTTGGCCTTGCAAGTAATGTGAAAACATTTTTTTTTTTTTTTCAAAATTATTTTATTTTTTGGATCTGCTTTTTCTTAAAGCCTAACAATAAGTTATAAAACCTTAAATCTATTTAAAAACTAGACAGGCTCAAGCAAGTGATTGAGCTGTTTTGGTCATACGTGGCTCATCAATACGCAGGCATATCTCTTCTTTTAAGTCGTGTTTGATCGCAGGAATGTACCACAGCACCAGCCAAAGGGTTCGGGTGCTCTCGGAGTTTAGATATATATTTAATTCTGCTGTCTTCTACTTCTTTTTTTACTATAGGAATACCAAGGTCTTTATGGATATTTTCGTCACGCATGTACCATGGTGAACACGTGATTGCTCTAAGCATTTTGGATTGGAACCTTTGTATTAGATCAATATTAGTTGCACAGGTCGTACCCCACAGTTGAATGCCATACATCCAAATCGGCTTTATGACCGCATTATATAAAAGCACTTTGTTATCTATGCTAAGTTTGGAGTCTTTATTTAAAAGCCAATTTAAATTTGCAGCTCTAATCTTCATACATGTTATTTTACTAGAGATGTGTTTTCTCCACGTGAGCCTTCTATCTAGGTGAATACCAAGATATGTTACTTCGTACGCTTGGGGTACTTAAATATTGTTTATTTTTACTGCCGGGCACATCTTTGGTCTTAGCGAAAATGTAATGTGCTTACACTTCTGTTCATTCACGTTTAAACGCCAGTTCGCTAGCCACTCTTCGACAGAACTTAAATGCTTCGCTAATATTCGTAATGCTAAAATGTGGCATTTATTACGGCTCACTATGGCTGTGTCATCCGCAAAAGTTGAAGTTAATACATTATTAGCTGTTGGGAGATCTGCTGAATATATGATGTATAGTATTGGGTCTAAAACACTGCCCTAGTACACCTGCCCTTATCTGTCGTTCATAAGATAAGAAATCTCCCACTTTTACCATAAATTTTCTATTTTTTAAATAAGACTCCAATGTTTTAAAAATTCTAAAGGTAGAATTTTTTTAATCTTATATAAAAGACCTTCGTGCCACACCTTATCAAACGCCTGAGCTACATCTAGAAATATTGCTGAACAGTACTCCCTGTGCTCAAATACTTTCCTTATCTCGTTAGTAATTCTATTTACTTGCTCTATTGTGCCATGTTTCGCACGAAAAGCGAATTGATGCATTGGTATTGTATTATTTTCATGGAGGAAAGGAGACATCTTTGTTAGTAATACTTTTTCAAATACTTTTGAAAGACAGGGTAGAAGACTGATTGGTCTGTATGAAGACGGCTGTGTTAAGTCTTTCCCAGGTTTATCTATCAAGATAATCTGCGACTTTTTCAATGAAATTGGATAGTACCCGAAACTAAGAATTGCATTGAAGAGCAAAGAGAGCACCTCTACAGCAATAATTGGTAACTCAATTAGCATTTGTGAGGAAATTTTATCATGTCCCGGCGACTTTTTTGGATTCAGTTTTTTGATGATACTAATAATTTCAGAAGGTGAAGTCTTAAGAGACTCGAGCGACTCTTTAGCTGTGTTGGGTAAGATTGACAGCTTAAAGTTTTTCTTTGGCAAATTGGGTTGAAACACCTTTTCTAGGTGATTTGCAAAACAATTAGCCTTTTCCTTCACTTCGAGCCCAATTTCCACCTAAGTCTCGTATTGGCATGTTGGAGTCAGTTGTTGGCTTCATGGACTTTTGGGCTTTCCAAAGGGAATTTTGCTTGTTTGAATTTGGATATAGCTTCTTTATATACATTTCGGTGTTCAATTCTTCCTCACGTTTGAGCGTTTTTTTTAGTTTACGTACAGCAGCTTTCAATTGAAGCTGAGTGGAAGGGGAGCGATTTATCTGCCATTCACGTCTTGCACGCTTTTTTTTTCATTTACAAACATTTCTATTTCTCTATCAGAGATTTTTCTGAAACCAAGCGGATTATAGCTTTTGTTTCTTTTGTTTATGCTTTCGTCAATATCTCTTCCTGTATTTATTTTGTACTCAATATTAATGTGGCTACTAACGTATTTTTTATATTTTAGCCAATTCGTTTTATAAGAAGTTAATCCCACTTTTGGATTAACGAATATGGGGTGTTCACATAACTTTATTAGTACAGGAGAGTGATCAGAAGATAGGTCAGTACATGTATCAGCTGTTATGTGCGATTTATCTATATTTTTGATTACAGCAAAATCAATTAAATCTGGTATTTTCTTACGATCACTAGGCCAATATGTCGGCTTAGCAGCAGATTTTATTTCAAGGTTATTGTGCCTATTTAAAATAGTTTGATACAGCTGTCGTCCTTTCGGATTAATAAGACGTGAGCCCCAGTACGTGTGCTTTGCGTTGTAATCTCCACCTGTTAGAAATCTTTGACCTTGTGTTCCAAATAAGTCTTTAAATTCGATTTCTGTAATTTCAAAACTAGGTGGACAGTAAATAGCCGTGTGGTTTAAGTCACAACCCCGATTTTTTAGTGATATTGTTTTAGCTTGTAACTGTGGTGTAGCATGAGATTCTAGAGCATAATGGTTTAAACGATTTCTAATCAACACTGCCGTGCCACCATGCGCTTTTCCATCCGGATGATTTGTAACATATAGTCTAAGTCCCGGTATATTGAAATTATTTTTATTTGTTAGATGAGTTTCTGAAATAAGCATTACATCAATATTCTTCTCAGATAGAAATCTGATCATCTCTAATTTATGTTGGTTAACACCGTTAGCATTCCACATACAGATATTTAGTAAACTCATTTTTTACTTAATAAATTTTGCAACATTTGATTTTGTGATTTTATTAAATCTTGGATCATGTTTTGCATGGTCGACATGAATTGTGTCATACACTGTGTAAGATTTATAATCATAGTTTCAATACCTCCATTTGGAGGATTTTGCGGCAGTTGAATTTGTACAGTGTTGCCTTTTACCACATTTGCATAGCTTCCTTGCGTATTATTGTTGATAGAAGTAATAGGATTAGACCTTTTTTCTGAGGTTGCTATAATTTCATTACTGGGTGTTTATAACATTTGGTTACGACGTGCTTGAATTCCCTGTGACGATTTCGATTTCAAATCTTTATATACAAGGCAACCTCTGTAGTTAGCAGTGTGATTTCCTCCGCAATTGCTACATTTTTTATTTAATTCTTCTTTCTTAAGGGTGCATTCAGAAGTGGGATGTAAATCACCACATACCACACGAACACTGCGTAGAGTACAATAAGTATTTAGTATGCCCATATTCTTGGCAGTTAGTACATTGTACCGGACCGTTTCTTTTATGTGGTTATTCAACAGTTACTCTACGATGCAGCAAATATTTCAAATTATATATTGCATGTGTTTAATTTTTTTAAGTTAATTTGAGTTCGGCAGCAATTCAATTTTAAACATTGGATGTGGTACTTTGTTTCTATTAAATATATTTACAACTGTTTTAATTCCAAAACCGCATTCTTCCAATGCTTCTTTGACTTCACTAGGCGCTTAGAGCTCTTCAGTTGATACGAATAATAATTCTTGTTTTTATTTGACAAAAATTTAACTATATCCATAAAAATTTTTTCAGTGTAGGACTGAATTTTTGTTTCATCTATATTGCCTTTTTTCAAAGGCACTATATGAAAAGTGTTAGTACCTACAATTTTACTTAATTCAGCAACGAGAGCATTACTGCTACGCTCGCGCAAATATATTGGAGGTGGTTTGGCATTAACGACTGTGGTGGTACCCTTTACATCGTCTTAACCATTGCTTAGTATGGCAAATCTGTTGCCATTTAAAACTTCCTGTTTATTCTTAATTGG
The DNA here is from genome assembly GCF_016617805.1 of Bactrocera tryoni. Classification (NCBI taxonomy): domain Eukaryota; kingdom Metazoa; phylum Arthropoda; class Insecta; order Diptera; family Tephritidae; genus Bactrocera; species Bactrocera tryoni. Next base: position 16,787,383 of record NW_024395977.1, read on the forward strand.
TGTACCGCGTTGAATTTTTTTAGAATTCACCGCTGACTTTAAAGGACTTAATTTCCTTATTATGTTAATATAGCGGTCAATGCCAGTTTGGCCTTTTTTAATACGCTTTTATTAGCTTCACTTGTATGTATGCATGTATGTATGTATGTATGTTTGTAACTTTTTTAAGTGGTGCTGAAACCTGGAATATTTGAGCGACACTGTAGGAAGGCGATAGTAAGTTTAAGCACCTCACCAAAAAGATGCGCTTAAAAGTATGCACATCTATATAAAACTAGTTTCGGTGATATTTGAATAGCATACTGAGTTGTCCGTCGACCGTTCATAAGATTCAAGGTTGTACCACAGAACGTATATTTATAATATGACGATATATGTGTATATTATAACTATATGATACATGTATCTATATAATCTTCTATACAAATAAAAATGAATTGTTGTTCGTTAGTCTGATTAAAACTCAAGAACGGCTGGGCCGATTGAGCTGACTTTGGTTTTAAAATGTTTGTCGTAGTCCAGGGTAGGTCTAAACGGTGAGCAAATGAGGAAAAAATTACATTAGTGAGATAGAGAAACGACAATTCCATTTTCCCATATAAAAGTTGACCACTTACTTGCTGTCAAACATTTGACGGTATTTGTACTCTCAGTTCCACTCGAATTGAAGAAGGCATTAAAACAAGACTTTTGAATCGACAACATAATATCAACTTTGCTCATAACATCGTGTATTTAAATTTCAATTTCAAATTTCAAAATATATAAATATAATTAATGTGTTGACATGTTTGATGGTGCCAACCTTACAATGTTACCAACTCTCAAAAATACTTTTATTATAACAACGGGGCATCTCTGCCTGTGCAGACTCCACATTGCTCATTGCTTACTAGATATAGAATACTACATAGTTTGCCATATATGGTAAGCTAGAAGCTGTCTCTTCAGCAGTTTAACAGCCCAGTTTTCATTTATATGAAAATTTCGAAGAGGCAACATATTTCATTTCCACATATGCCGACGGCATTTTAATTTCGGTAATATGAAAATTAGAAGAGCGAGTTAAGATTTGTTGTGTTATATTATAAAAATAAAGTACATTTTCAAAATAACATTTAATATTTAGTTTAATATTGTTAATTTATAGAAATATTATAGAAATTGGGTTGTGAAGTCTTAAACTTATTAAACTTATACAAGCATTAACCAAAATATCATTTCTCATTTTTAAATTTATTATTTTAATTGGTATATAAAAGTTATGCCACAATTATTATATAGTAGTCCAAAAATATAAATTCTTGTTTTTCCCAGAAATACATTTGTAAAAAAAGGATATTTATCCTTTGTTATTATCTTATTTTTTCCAAAAATACATTTGTAAACAAAAGGATATTTATCCTTTTTTTATGTTCCACACAAAAGATTTAAGGAGTTCAAGAGCTCAAAACGTGCCCTACATCAGCTACCTACCCGACGGCATTTCGCAAATGATAAAATAAATTTTTCAAGAGCTCAAAGCATACGCTACATCATCTCGAACCTACCTACCCTACGCTTTTGCGCAAATGATTATATCATGATAGCAAATGCCCACATACAGATTTGGCAATGGCAATAACAGTTAGTATTCTATAAATTCTATCCTGTCGAGATGTCCTGTAATAAGTGTATCCGAACGTTCCATTCCTGTAAACCTCGAACGAGGAGCATTTTCCTACGATCCGGAATTTGATTATAGTACCGACAAATCTGTGACGATTGGAGAAATGTCAATCATTTGTCAACATTGTAAAGCATTAAAGTACAGTAGTGAACCTGCAGGATTATGTTGTGCTGGTGGCAATGCACAATTGCCTCAATTGGTTCCACCACCTGAACCGTTACACTCATTAGTTAATGGGATGGAAAGTGAGTCTAAACACTTCTTGGCTAACATCCAAAAATATAACAATTGCTTCCAAATGACATCGTTTGGTGCAACGCATATAGTACAAGACGGGTTCATGCCTACTTTCAAAGTAGTATACCATAATTGTTTTAGTGAAATTCTAATTTGTATTTGTATCACAATTAATTTAACCAGTTCTTAAACAATTACAGATACAAGGACAAATTCAACACCTACTGGGGGCAATGCTGCCAGTGCCAGATGCAGATCATAAATTTTTGCAAATTTATTTTATGGGCAATCAAGATGTGGACGTTGATACACGTTGTGGTCATAATCCAACCGTCAAGCGAATCATTGTCCAACAACTGCAAACATTTCTTCACGAGAATAATGAATTAGTGAAGATGTTCAAAATGGCACTGGATCGGATGCCATCAGACAGCCATAATGTTGTAATAAGAGCCGACAAAAAACCTGCTGGAGAGCATGCAAGGAGGTTTAATTCACCGACAATAGATGAAGTGGCTATTGTCGTTGTTGGAGAGAATTTGCAATCAAGAAATATTGTACTTCATCGCCGGAACAATGAATTGAAATGTGTATATGAAACGCATAGAGCTTATGATGCTTTACAATACCCATTAATTTTCTGGCAGGGAGAAGATGGGTACCATTTTAATATCAAAATGGTTAGTCCAACAACAGGTAATTAGATTATACAAAATAAAAAATTTTATATGTTCAATATATAAATGTATTTTTTTTATCATATGTACTTCCAGGTGCTGATACACACAAAAAATTCAGTGCCATGAATTATTATGCATACAGACTCATGATCCGTGAAGGTGAAGTAAATCACATTTTGATGTGTCAACGGCTCTTTCATCAGTATGCAGTGGACATGTACGTCAAAATTGAGACTGAAAGACATACATCCGTCTTAACCAACAGCAGCTTCGATCTGAAGAGTACATTCATCTTCGCGATGCAATCAATGCTGACGGCAATGTAAATAATGTAGGAAGAATGACAATTTTTGCGGCCACTTACATCGGAAGCTGCGCCACATGCACGAGTACGCTCAAGATGCGATGTCTTATGTTCGAAAGTATGGCCGTCCAGACCTATTTATTACATTCACCTGTAACCCACAATGGATTGAATAAAAAAAGAACACAACAACACAACACACAACCAAACACCACTTGATAGGCATGACATCACAGCCAGAGTTTACAAGCAAAAATTAAAATCTTTAATGAATTTCATTACAAAGCATCGTGTGTATGGCCAAGTACATTGCTGGATGTACTCTGTTGAGTGGCAAAAGCGTGGTTTGCCACATGCTCATATATTAGTCTGGTTGGTTGACAAAATAAGGCCAGAAGAAATTGATTCCATTATTTCAGCCGAAATTCCTAATGAAACGGTTGACCCAAAATTGCATACGATAGTAACTAAACACATGATACATGGACCTTGCGGAGATTTCAACAACAGCTCACCCTGTATGATCGACGGCAAGTGCTCCAAACGGTACCCGAGAAACTTGCTTGCTGAAACCAACTCGGGAATCGATGGTTACCCATTGTATCGTCGGCGATCAGTTGAGGACGGTGGACGATCTGTAGATGTCAAGATAAAAGGACAAGATTTTCATGTAGACAATCGTTGGATTGTGCCGTTCTCGCCCATATTGTCCAAAACTTTTAAAGCTCACATCAACGTGGAATTTTGTAGCTCTTGGAAATCCATAAAGTATATATGTAAATATGTTAACAAAGGTAGCGACATGACCATATTCGCAGTAACAAACACAAATGATGAAGTCTCTCACTATCAGATGGGTCGCTATGTAAGCAGCAATGAGGCTATTTGGCGCATACTTTCGTTTGCAATTCATGAAAGACATCCCACTGTATTGCATGTGGCAGTTCATTTAGAAAATGGACAACGAGTGTATTTCAACCCAAACAACGCTGTGGATAGAGCGGCACGTCCACCTGTGACCACATTGACAGGTTTCTTCTCAATTTGTGCAACTGATCAATTCGCTCGCACCTTGCTGTATGCTGATATGCCGCGCTACTACACATGGAATGCATCATCAAAGTCTTTCCAGCGTCGTAAACAAGGAACACCACTTGAAGGATATGAAAATGTATTTGCCACAAATGCTACAGGCCGTATATATACAGTACATACTAATAACGATGAATGTTATTATCTTAGATTGTTATTGGTGAATGTTCCTGGCCCGACATCTTTCAACAATTGCGAACAGTTGATGGACATCTGTGTGCAACTTACCGTGAGGCGTGTCAATTATTACGGTTGCTTGAAAGTGATTCGCATTGGGATGATACGCTCAAGGATTCCGTGATATCTTCATCGCCGCATCAAATTCGCACACTGTTTGCGATTATAATATCGACATGTTTCCCCTCAAATCCGAATGATTTGTGGATGAAATATATTAAATTGTAATATATATGAAATTAAACCATGAGTTGCAAAGAGAACTCCAGTACGATACTCAAGCTATGACCGAAGCAGTTCGCACAACTGTTCCGCAATTGAACGAAGAACAAAGGATTGCGTACGATCGTTTAACACAAGCTGTAAACAGTGGGTTTGGGGGGATTTACTTTCTTGATTCTCCTGGGGGTACTGGGAAAACGTTCTTAATTTCATTGCTATTAGCAAAGATCCGATCGCAAAATGCCTAGCGTTGGCTTCATCTGGAATAGTAGCAACTTTATTAGAAGGCGGACGAACTGCACATACATTCAGCCTTAAACTTACCATTAAACGTGCATATCAACGAAACGCCAGTTTGCAACATTGCCAAAAATAGCGCTATGGCGAAGACTCTCCAAGTATGCAAATTGATAATTTGGGACAAATGCACAATGGCCCACAAGAGGTCGCTGGAGGCACTAGATAGAACGTTAAAAGATTTACGTGATAACCAAAACATTTTTGGTGGAGCTATGATACTGTTGTCAGGTGATTTTCGTCAGACTCTTCCAGTAATTCCTCGATCGACTGTTACTGACGAAATAAACGCATGTCTAAAATCATCAAATTTGTGGCGGACACTACAATTAACTACTAACATGCGAGTGTTTTTTCAACAAGATCAAACTGCGACTGTGTTTTCGAAGCAGTTGCTGAATATTGGCAATGGTAAGGTCGCAGTTGACAGCTCGACCGGATTAATCACTTTTCCCACAGATTTCTGTCACTTTACAGAATCGAAAAAGGAGCTTATTCAGCGTGTTTTTCCCGACATTAAACAACAATATAATAACCACGATTGGCTAAGTGAACGAGCAATATTGGCAGCAAAAAACAAAGATGTCGATGATCTCAATGCTACCATTCAGAATTTCTTTCCAGGAGAGTTGTTTACGTACAAATCAGTTGACACGGCCACAAACCAGGATGACGTAGTCAACTATCCTACAGAATTTTTAAATACCTGGACTACCACCATATAATTTGAAATTAAAAGTAGGGTCAGTTGTCATCATGCTGCGTAATATTAATCAACCTCGACTTTGCAATGGAACGAGATTGGTTGTGAAGAAACTCATGAATAACATCATCGAAGCTAAAATAATCAAAGGAAAATATAAAGGAGAGGATGTCTTAATTCCACGAATACCTATGATTCTAACGGATTTGCCATTTGATTTTAATAGGTTGCAATTTCCCGTGCGTCCGGCGTTTGCGATGACCATAAATAAATCGCAAGGCCAATCGTTGCAAGTTTGCGGAATAAACTTAGAGTTTCCCTGTTTCGCACATGGACAATTATACGTTGCGTGTTCGCGTGTCGGAAAACCAACATCCTTATTTATTTACGCACCGCAAAAAAAAAAACTAAAAATATTGTCTACCAGAAAGCACTATATTAATTAACTGTATATGATCATAACTGTGTTGTATTTAATTTAAGCAAGGATTTGTTTATCATGTTCACAGTCCAGAAACGAGCACATCCAAGAAAATTTAAATTTTTGTATATGAAGTGTATAAATATAAATAAATGACTTAATATGTATATAATATGTGCATTTGTATCCTTAATGTCAACGTGTATTAGTAACTCTTTATTTCCATCAACTTGGCTCCATCTACTTAGGAACCACTTGGCTCGCCAGGACATGATAATATGGTGAAAGTACTAGACGACTCGGACAAATCTGATTCGATCAGAACATTATCAATGTTAAGCTGCTGGCTGTCTTCAATAACATCAATATCTACCAGAACATTCTTGATGTTGGGCTTTTGGCTGTCTTCAATAACTTGAATGTCCTGTATGTCTTCGGCCGATAAATTTAATTCACAGAATGTCTCATCTCAGATGATGAAGATGGCATTGTAGAAACGAGTTTTGGTTTAGATAGCAGCTTTTGCTTTAATATATTTTTTTGTACTTTTGCCCTGTTCACGCGTATTATTCGTTCTACATTCTTACCACACTTGGTACAAAATCTAAAGGTAACAGCGATTATGTTGTAGCATTCGTCGCATCTTAATAATAATTTAATACAATCTGGACAGTTATTATTTTTTTTCTGCCGTTCCATCCACTTTTTACAAAACGGACAATGCATTTTAAGGAGTTGAGGGATATATAGCTTCACCATAACTATATTATAGTTGTTTGAATTCTTTATTTTCTCGATGACAGATGTAGTTCTTCTTCTTTTCCTAACCAAGGCCATCGTCAAAAAAAAAACGACAGATGTAGTTTGATAGTTATAGTGTAAATATTTGTCAGTATTCACTCAAAAAAAATTGTCTATGGTAAAATGTCACTTGAAATGTTAACGTCTCTTTGCTGTGCATCTATACTATAATTCTTTAATATTCCTAAAAATCTAAAAGCAGCAAATTTCAATAAAATTAAAAAAGTATTGTGTCGTGTGTTTGTGACTTACTAAATATGCCTCCAATAATTAGGCGGTGCGAAGTTCGCCGGGTCAGCTATATATTATAAATATACGTTCTCTGGTTGTACAGTAGATCATGCAGTAATTTATCATGGCTCTCGACTGTTTGCTGCTGGACAAGCTTATGTAGCACTTAGTGGCTCTAGATCTGTGGACGGTGCTCGAATTGAAGAACTAGACTGTTCAAAGTTGACAGGTAAATGTAACATTGAAACTTTAGAAGAAATGATTCGATTAAGAAGTAATAATTCGTAAAGTCGTCAATAGAACTTGGTCGCAAATAATATAACAATAAGTCAATGAAAGGTTACGAGTAGATATTAAATGCTGCCTAATTATCGATTTACTTAACCCATACTACATGTCATAGTTCATATTTTAACAAATTTGGGGTTTCTCACATCAAACTAAAAAAGGTGCGTGGAGTCCCTACGCGCGGATGAAGTTATACTTCTTAGTGATATTCCAAGAAATGCATATAATTTTGTATGAAAGAAAACTAAAAAACTTAAATTCACATTTTATAAATTTATTATAACTTATTATCTTCCCGAGCACGCCTTTGCCAACAAGTCGTCTTTTCGCGACGATGGCAAAAGCTAAAAATCATAAATTGCACAACTTTCTGGTGCTTCTCGCAAAAATCTGCGTCGATATGTATTCACGATCATACGTATACATACATACATATTTACACATGTTTGTAGGCGAAGCTGCTACAGCGGCAAGGGGTGACAATCGGCGGCCATTACTTTACTTATGCCATAGAAATTCTATCGCTACGAATGTGGAAATGACAACGAAATAATGCAAATGTGCATATTTCTAAAGGTCATTAATTTCTTTGAAGAAATGAATGATCCTGAGAAGTATAGTCTTAACTTTTCAACGGCCAACGCAGAGCATTTCAACCAAAAGGAATTCATTCATTAAAATCACCACTCAGAAGTCGTTTTATCCGTTGTAAGCGAACGATTTTCGAAGAAACATCATTTCTAATATGCCACAAGACAAAATTAGAAATGAACTTCTTAAACCTCACGCTGTCAGATAAAACGATATACCTCGTCATCGCAGGTCGATTTCAAAAAATGTAAATGAAGACTAACTTACAGAAATAATCCTGTAAAAAAGTATAGCCTTAATTTTTCAACGGCCAACGCAGGGTATTTCAATAAAAGGGCACATAAAATAGTTGAGAATTCGCAGAAATGAAAGACAAACGAAAGAAAAAGGAGTATAACTTCAATAATGAACAAGCATACAAACATCATATGCGCAGCAGCAGCAAGGAAAGAGGTAACAATCGGCGATCCATTGTATATTTCTTTCGTGCATAACCAAACCATAATTAGGACAACGCAATTCATGTGTCAATGGTGGTGTTGGTGGTAAGCGCCTCAAAAGTGACGACGAGCACTTAGGTTCGAATCCCAACAGAATTTATTTTAAATTGAATATGTTACCAACCAAAAATTGAAACATTGTTCTACAAAAACAACAACAGCATAAGCATGGCAACATTGTGTTGTTGGTAGAAAAGCTGAGCTGTGCCGAAAGAAACGAACAAGCGATCGCCGATTGTCACCGCTTCGCTTGCTGCTCGAACATCTTCGCAGACAAGGTTGCGTAGATTCATATTGAGCAAGGTTGCGCAACCTGAATTTATCGCAATACTCCGAACTCGTATAAGAAGTATAACATCAAAAAATATAGTTTAAAAAAACTAAAAACCACGCTTTTAAAACATATCAAACTGAAAAGTGAAAACTATTGAGCCCATATTCATAACCACAAGGACCCACCAAGAATTTTGGTAAATATTTGCAGACGCTTTGCTTGACGCTGGGCGAATGAGAGTCGTCTAGCATTGGTCTCAGTAGCACGCTGATTATCCCGGCATACTAACGGCATCAAGATATTGCTTCATTAGGTGTTTGAGTAAAGCGCTAAGTGATCATAAGCTTGCGTTTTTTTGACGAAGAAAAGCTGTATCTTCAGGTGACTCTGATGTACGCTGAGAGCTATGCGGACAACATTTTCCTGACGCCGAGCACCAGCTTATGCGGAAGTATCTCTAGCCCTGACTTCTGCCTGACGTGCTACTTGCTCACGTTATAGCTCGAGCTCTTTGTGAGATCTTTGAAAGATTTGATTTACGTTTGCGAGTCATAATTAGGTCCTCAAAAATATCCTAGTCCTTCAAATATGTATAAAATATTAATCTATAGAAGTTGTAGGTAAAATATTACCGTTACTTATAATTCAATCTAACTCTAGTTGAGTGAAAAAATATCTCATTAAAATAATTACACTCATTTGCGAAATTGTTCTTCTCTTTCACTTGTGTTTTGTAACTGCACGGAGACATATTTGATACACATATTTTTATTGCAAAAGAGTTTGTGTTAAAAATTCAAAAATTCCATGTGATATTTCTAATGAAGTAAATTGCAATTAACCTTTAAAATAATTATGTATATACATAGTATACGCAAAATGAACTATTTTTGTTTTGATTTGTGCCAAACAAATATACAAGTAGGAGCCGAAAAAGTGGAGATAAAAATTCTAAAGTAAGTACGAGACGTGAGTGAAGGTTTACAACAACAAAAATAAATTACATTTTTGGAATTTTATTGGAAAATATCACGTGGAACTGCCCCTCATCTGCAGCGAGGATTGATGAAAGGAATCAGTCAATCTGACATGAAATTGACCAAACTATTTTTTGTATATCGGAACACACAAGCCTATTGTCTGAAAAATCCTAATGACTATGGTGTTACTAAGCGGTAATAGGTAGCATTGTTAACAGGAGAAAACAGCCCCAATATTCATATGAGGTGCAGGCAAATAAAAGCAGAACTTGGTATAGATGTGACTAAACAACGTACGCATCAAATAATAAAAAAATATAGTGAAAATCGAGTGCCTGAGCCGTCCCTAAAGCAAAGCCATAAAAATGCAAAATGCATTTTTTTTATACTCTCGCAACAATGTTGCTAAGGAGAGTATTATAGTTTTGTTCACATAACGTTTGTTTGTAAGTCCTAAAACTAAAAGAGTCAGATATAGGGTTATATATACCAAAGTGATCAGGGTGATGAGTAGAGTCGAAATCCGGATGTCTGTCTGTCCGTCCGTCCGTCCGTCTGTCCGTCCGTCCGTCCGTGCAAGCTGTAACTTGAGTAAAAATTGAGATATCATGATGAAACTTGGTACACGTATTCCTTGGCTCCATAAGAAGGTTAAGTTCGAAGATGGGCAAAATCGGCCCACTGCCACGCCCACAAAATGGCGGAAACCGAAACCTATAAAGTGTCATAACTAAGCCATAAATAAAGATATTAAAGTGAAATTTGGCACAAAGGATCGCATTAGGGAGGGGCATATTTGGACGTAATTTTTTTGGAAAACTAAGGCGTGGCCCCCGCCCCCTACTAAGTTTTTTGTACATATCTCGGAAACTACTACAGCTATGTCAACCAAACTCTATAGAGTCGTTTTCTTCAGGCATTTCCATATACAGTTCAAAAATGGAAGAAATCGAAAAATAACCACGCCCACCTCCCATACAAAGGTTCTGTTGAAAATCACTAAAAGTGCGTTAACGGACTAACCAAAAACGTCAGAAACACTAAATTTTACGGAAGAAATTGCAGAAGGAAGCTGCACCCAGGCTATTTTAAAAATTGAAAATGGGCGTGGCCTCGCCCACTTATGGACCAAAAACCATATCTCAGGAACTACTAGACCGATTTCAATGAAATTCGGTATATAATATTTTCTTAACACCCTGATTACATGTACGAAAAATAGGTGAAATCGGTTAACAACCACGCCTTCCTCCAATATAACGCTATTTTGAATTCCATCTGATGCCTTCTCTGTATAATACATATATAGTACATTAGGAACCAATGATGATAGCGGAATAAAACTTTACAAAAATACGGTATTTGAAAAATATGTAAATGACGTATAATGAAATCTCGATTATCACTTTATCATGCGAGAGTATAAAATGTTCGGTGACACCCGAACTTAGCCCTTCCTTACTTGTTTAAATATAAGTTTTGTAATGAAGAACTTCAGACCACGGGAGGCATGCCATAAACGCGTTCAAGGTAGTGATATGGCACTATTTTCATCAAATGGCAAGTCCAAAATTTTTCGTGCCACATAAAGTTAATGCAGGAATCTGATTTGTTTGAGATTGAACTCCTTGATTTTGCTGGTGATATTTATGGATGATGACTTTATTTTCCAGCTAGACAATGCACTGATCCATGTAGCGAAGAAATCAAGGCGTTGTTTAACTTTTGGAAAATTGTATTGCTGGAATGGCCTGCCTGTGTCCACATTTATTAGGAAAACGGACTCATAAGGTTTGTGAGAAAAACGAAAACGATTATATGAAGTACTATATATGGAAGTCGACCAGATTTTATAGATTTTTCCCAATACCACATACTATTAACATTCCAAAATCCAGCCGGACGTTGAGAAATCCAGTTGTTAGTTAAATGGGGTGAAAATTTTCAAGATTTGCTTGAGAAAAATTTATCACTTGGGAAAGCGTGAAAACGAAATTGGCTGTACCGAAAAATATGAACGACCGATCGCGATTGCTCTTCTTACACATCTGATTTTTTTATTCCAGGAATTTTGTGACTTAGCCTAACCCTTAACCTAACAGCTTAAACTAACGGGACGCGTTAGTATGTATTTACAAAAAGGGGTAAGTAGAATTCATTTTGTCACATTACGGTAACAAATTATGGTGAGTATATAAAACAGTATTATTAGGGTGAGTATTTTATATAAACTAAACTTTAACATTATAGTTCAAATATTTAATATAAAATAATTCATTTCATTAGTTTAATATTATACTTAAAAAATTTAGCATTTATGTTTAAAGGATGTCGCTTGACGCAACACCGGCCACCTTAACAGGATCATGATCCTTCAACGTCGATGGGTAGCAGGGCGAGCTTATGAATGGGCCGCTTGATTGCACCTGCTCTCGTTGCCACGTCTGCCACTCGCATATTGCTGTCTTGCCCTTCTACGGATGCGGCGATTTGTCCTAGTACCGACTGCTGCGGTGATGTGTTGTCTTCGTGTCCATGGGCGAGGTTGCCGGGCTGCAGATTCCGCTCCAAATGTAGCCATTTGTTGCGCTCCAGAAGGCTCGTGAGATATGTTTTGGACTACTGCTGCCAAAACAGTTGCTTGAGACAGCAAACAAGTTGCCATCTCCCACAACAAAATTAGTTCCGCTGGCACTTGTGCTGGTGGCAGTGCTTGTAGCGGCCAACCGTCCTGGCTCAATGGTGCTAGTGTACGCGAATTCAGAATGGCTTTCACTTCGGCTAGTACTGTTGACAACTCTTCTAGGGTAAGAAGAGCGTTGCCGAGTGCACCTACCATAAGTGCGGCACCCTGGGTGGTATAAAGGTGAAGCTGAATCCTTCTTCTGCTGCGAATCCCTTCTCTTCCGCTGAGTGAGCTAGAAATGCCTCTTTCGGCTTGCGGTCAGCGCCGACGAAGTTGGTCGCGTAGTCGCTGAATATCGTTTGCGGAATCCCTCGGCGTCCAAAGAACCTTTTTAGGACGAAAACAAATGAATTAGTCGATAAGTCAGAAACTAATTTTAAGTGTACTGCTTTAGACATGAAACAAACGAAAACTGCGATATAGGTTTTTACGGGTGGTCGACCAAGTATTTTTAATGTTGTATATATTAGACCACAAAAATCTACGCCACATATAAGGAGGGATCGTGGCCCTCGAAGTCTTTCAACTGGCAAGTTTCCCATTATTTGGGTTCGCAGCTTCGGATTGTAATGAAAGCAGGGTGTGCAGTTTCTTACGGTTCTAGTGCATGCTTCTCTTGCATTAATCAACCATATGCATTCTCGAAGAAGCGCAACCAACGCTTTTGCTTCAGCGTGCTGATTTCGAAAGTGCGGGAACCTTAAATAAGTCGTAATGAAGTGCGAATTTTTATTCAGTAATAATGGAAATTTGCTATCGTATGGGAAAAGTGCATTTAAAAGGCGACCTCCTACTCGGATTAATTTGAATGAAAGTGACATATCCGAGAACTCATGCAAGAACGGATTGAGTTTTTCGAATTTGCAAATTCCGAATGTTGAATCACCTGAACAATTTTCAAACAACTTAAGTGTAATTCGTTAGATGTCAGATCCCTTCCTTTCGTGAGCATTTTTAGTCGTCTGATCCATCGTAGTAAATTTGCGACCACACAAAGCAATTTCTGATGAGAAAAAAATTTTTGGATGATTTTCAATATTGTGTTATCTTTTTATCTTAATTGGCCATAATGCAGGGTCTTCTATTAGGAGACACTATATCCGCATGATTTTGTTTTGTCAATTAAGGATTTCGGACACTCTGTTTACGACAAAGGTTTGAAGTGAGCATGGAAGTGTTTTTATCCAATGTAGGACTATTTCAGAGTCAGGGAAGAGATTTGGCCTTCAGCGGAGCCACTCTAGCCCTTGCAGTAAGCAGCATACATTTAACACCACCAGCAGTTGGCTTCGTATATATACGTAGCATCCACTCTACGTTTACCAAACGAGGAATGCTAATTGTTGAAAGCTGCAGATGGTTGGCTTTAAAATTCTGCCAGTTAGTGTCGGGGCGCAATGGAATCGACTCATCCTAATTTGGTTTTTGAATCCAAAGCTATTGCAATAAGATTTTTGCTTTGGTAACTAGTGGGGCTAATAATCCAAGAGGATCGAAAAGGCGAGCAGAAACTGGCAATATATTTCATTAGGGGCTCGCAGATCACTAAAATAAAACAGATAACGTTTTAGTGGAATTTTTGACTAATGACTTTTCAGTGCAATTACTGTCGAAAAATTTGTGATGGTTCGAAAACCATTTCGTTAAGGTGAATACGGCCGAGATTAATATTTTAATTACTCCACTTCTCAAAAGATCTAGAGACTCGAAATTTTAGGATCCTGTTAATAAATCATCAACATAAAAACAATTTTTTTATGGCCAATGAACCGAGTGGATATTTCATTGGCATCACTGAGCATTTGCGAACACGGCGTTGTGAGAAATGGAGCAAGCGCAGTGCCGTAAGTTACGGGGTTAAGTCGAAAAATTTGTATTTGCTCTGAAGGATGTTCTCTCGTGCATAATTATTTGGCGAAACATTTTAGTAATGTCCGCTGTTAGTGCATACTTATTTATGTAAGCGAAAACGAAGGAGCGTTTAGTATAATCATTCTTGTATGGTTGAACCTACCATCAAAAGTTCATTCAACGCTATTTGAGTTGAAGATCGACTCGAAGCATCAAAGACAACACGTAATTTGGTTGTTGTACTCTCGGGCTTTGAAACGCATTGATGCGGAATAAAGTAGAGGGGCTCATTCAGGATCTTATTGTTAGGCTCATGTGACCCAGTGCTTTATATTCATTCATTAAGTCCGGATACATTCTACGAAGTTCTAGATCTTTCATTGCTTTCCTCTCTAGAGCCTGAAACCGCCGAACTGCGGAGGAGTGAAAGAGTAACTTACGGTCAGATTTAAAGGGCATTATGACTTGAAGCTGTTCTGAAGGCAATACTTCAGTTGTGTTAACGAAAAATTGTTCACACTCTTTTTGTTCTAGTGTGAACTTGTTGCCATTTTTTTCTGAAGGAAGTTCCTCCAGAGCCCAGAATTTTTAGACTACTAAATCTATAGACGTTAAGTCCTTATCAGTTTGGCAAACTGTACTATTTGCTTCGGGAGGACTAAGACTGCTGACACATCTGCCAGCACAGTCCATCCCAAAAGAGTTTTCTGTAGCGTTGGTTTATAAGGTCCAATTTCAATTTGGCCAACCGCTAACAGATCGAAAAAGATTTTTGCACCCATTAAGACGTCAATTTTTTGGGATGTTTGGAATTCTGGATCGAATTGAAATGCATCGCGTAATCCAGAATTCCACAGAAAATTCGTAATTATTTACCCGCTTTCGTACTGGAATTTCCAATTCCTATAATATTAGATTGTCAAAACAGTCTTGCGGTATTTTCGCTAGTTGTCACTGAAAGCGCGTAGTTCTAGTTTAATCGTCGCATCTGGTCATGCTATACCTTTTTGGAAAGCTCATTTCACGCGCTAACACGTGTTTGATTGATTGTCGTTTCTTTTCGTCGCAAACATGGAGCAAAACAAAGAGAAAATACGGCATATTTTACAGTACTACTACGATAAAGGCAAAAATGCTTCTCAAGCCGCCAATAAAATTTGTGCAGTTTATGGACCCGATACAGTTTCCATTTCCACCGCACAACGATGGTTTCAACGTTTTCGATCTTGTGTAGAGGTGGTCGAATATGCGCCACGCTCCGGAAGGCCTGTCGTCGAAACTTGCGATAAAATCGCTGAATTGGTCGAAAGAGACCGCCATAGTAGCAGCCGTAGCATCGGTCAAGAGCTGGGCATGAGTCATCAAAAATTAATTTCAATTTCAATAAAAAAAAAAATTCAATAAAAATACCGCAAGACTTTGACAACTCATTATTTAAGGTCCTGTTTTGACGACAGTTTTTGGGCCAAATTCTCCAACGCCGGCTCATGAACTGGCACTAAATCTGCCACCCAAAGACCTCTTCGCTGAAAACTACGCAGAAAAAATAACATTAACATAAAATAAAATTAACGTTCAAATTATATACACGCCTGCTTCAAAGATTTTTAAGCCATAATGTCGAAAACTCCTTTTTCTCATGAATTAGATGTTTACAAATTAATGATTTTGTGGTGTTTACAATCTACTCGTATTCAGCTATCACTCAAAACATATTTTTATTGGCTGGAATGTTTTAAAAATATGTGGATTTTTGTATCGTCCAAGCAAAACAAAAATCTGATTTTGACATTATGAATGAAAACACATTTGATATTTTTTTTGTTTTTGATCTATCGATCGTGATTACAATCATCAAAGTATTTCAATACAATGACAAAAATATCTTAACAACAATGACAACCTTTAAAATATTATTATTAATTTATGTTGCCAACCTTTATACAATTTTCTTGTTATTACCATCAATTTAATTTTACATACAAGGTCCGTTCCAAAGTAAACAGGACTTTGAAAGAAAAAAACAAAACAAATGATTTTTTCTGCAAAATCAATTTATTTTATTCAAAATAGTCTCCCTCTGCTTCAATAGAGCTTTTTGCACGTTCCAAAGGCATGTCGAACGAGTGTTTTAGCTCGTTGGCCGGTATGGCCGCCAGTGTGCGGGTGCAAGTCTTTTAAATGGCCTCTATGTCTGCATAACGCTTTCCTTTCATGAGCAAATGCGTTTTTCCGAACAGGAAGAAGTCGCACGGTTCCATATCAGGTGAATACGGGGAGTGGTTAACAGTTAAAATGTGATTTTTGGTCAAATAATCGGTCACAAGATGCCCTTCGAATGTTGGATTCTGAGCAATTTTTTGTTGTCAGTCAATTTGTGCGGAACCAAACCGTGCACACACCTTTCATAAGCCCAAATGTAAATCGATGTTTGTGCGATATTCAATTCCATTTCCTGGAATTTCAATGATTATTTCGCACAGTTTCGATGGAATTTCTGGTGATCACGGATTTTGATTGGCCCACATGTTATTTATGTCCTTACGACCACTTTGAAAACGTTGAAACCACTCGTGCATTCTGCGACGGGATAAGCAATCATCGCCATAAACTTGTTTCATCAATTGAAACGTTTCGGTAAAAGTTTTCCCTATTTTGAAACAAAATATAATGTTGGCTCTTTGTTCGAAGCTCATTTTCACATCGATAACACAAACATACTGACACTTAAAAAGCAAAAGCTTCACTTCAAATCAGTGAAATGTTATGAAATTCTCGCTGGACAATTGATAGCAGATTCTAACTCAGCAGTCGACATATATGTAGATGGTGCCACCAGGGGGCGCTAGATTCAAAAAGTCCTGTTTACTTTGGAATGCACCTTGTACGTATGTACGTATGTAAATATGTACATATTATATGTTAGAAAATTATTTTTGCTATACTGAACCAAGGAGACGAGCATCGATTTGTAAAAAAAAATTAATTCGGGGAATTTGAAAAAAAGTTACAGCTGTACACAAATGAGATAAAATAATGAAGAAATTCGCTACATTCTGAAATTTTTGTATAAAAAAGGGAGGAAGCCACACAAGCCACCAATGAAATTTTTGAAGTTTACGGAGACGATGCTGTATCAATTCGTTTAGCACAACAATGGTTGACTCGCTTCCGTTCTGGAAATTTCGATATTTCGATTTATACTGATAGAATTTTTCTCTAGCGGAGAAATTTCAAAAAGTTGTCTATCAAAATGGTATTTGTTTATTTATATATTAGTATAAATATATAAAAAAGTAAGTTGAAGTACGAAAAGACTACCCGTATACTAAACTCACCCTTTAGGCCACTCTCACTTTCCTCTAAAAAAACCAAAATGCACCAATTCCGAAAATCGTTATAAAACCTTTTATTTGTGCCAAATTCACTTCAAAAATTGTTACAAAATTAGTTGGTGATTTAAAACTTTAAATATATATATTAGGTATATAAAAATGATCAAATGAAATTATATTGTAAATGGAAAATAGCCGATTTTAGAAACGTTAAATATATATATATATGTATATACACAGACGGATAAGCGCGATGATGCGGAAAGCGATGATGCGGAAAGCGAAGATGCTGGTTACTCGACGTCGTATCGACAAAAGGTGCGCGAGATCCTTTCTCTTTTCCTTTTGTTCTACTTAGAATAAAGAATGTCATCACGTTTGGGTGCATGTGCGTGTATGTGTGTTAATGTGTGGTGTTCTCTCGTGTGATGAGGTGCATGGTTGATTCGGTGTGGTGAATTGATGCAGATGTAATACGACGTCGCTACTCATTTAGCCATCCCGGCCCCCCTAGGCGAGTACTTAGCCTTGAAGCCGTTGTAGCGTAGCACACAGATTTGGCAACGATTATGTGATGGGCACTCCTGAGTTGCGTGGGAAGTTGCCAGACAATTCAGGCAATACCCGTGCGCCTGTGCCACCTGCTGGCGTTGCATCGGCGGCATGCCTTTGAAGATACCGCAGTGCGATAGCCAATGCGGGCAGCGGCAGAGTGGACAAAGAATTCGTTGCAGATTCGCTGGTAATGCAGGCGTACTTTGACGCGGAGCCGTTGTCGCGGTGGAGCCTGTAGTTGTTCGAGGCGCTGCCGGTGCAGTGTTGGTCCGAGGTGCTGCTATTGGGGCAGCTTCAGAGCGAGGGGCGGAAACTGCCGAACGCATGGTTGGCGGTGACGATGATGCCATATCTACGTCCATATTGCTCTGTGAGAGAAATGATTATATTAGTAATATATTGTGAAATTTACAATAATATGGACTTTTGTGCCACGATATGTGGCATGAATAAGATGTCATTTTTTTATCAGACATTTATGTTAAGTCTTTTGTGTCGTTCATGTTATTCGAGGTTTCGATTTGGTAAGCGGTTTATATGTTTTATCGATTTATTGATTTATTAACATTGCGGTATCGGCTTTACGTTTCTTTATCTTCGGCGGTTGGTAGAAAGCATAATTTGATGAGCGGTCTGGTTAGCGTTCCGGTTTGAGTGCGGAGATCAACTACTCGAACGTGACCGTCGGAACCGTAATGAAGTTGTTTTATGCGGTCGAGTCGCCATTCCGTAAGGACGCAGTCTCCAAGCTTTGGTGCCTTTTCTTGAGTTTTCCACCGATATCTCTTTTGAAGGTCCTTTATGTGGTCTTCCTTCCATCGGATATCCTTAATAAGGATAGGGACTCCACGCCTGGCTCAGGTATGGCCAGAATGGGTGCCCCTTTTAGAAAATGCCCTGGGGTTAAGGCTGTGAAGTCGGAAGGATCTTGCGAGAGTGGTGAGATAGGTCTAGAGTTTAGTACGGCTTCGATACGAGCGAGTAATGTAGTCAACTCCTCATAATTGAATTTATGATTACCAGCCGTTTTTTTTAAATGGGACTTAAAGCTCTTTACTGCTGATTCCCAGAGTCCGCCCATGTGAGGAGAATATGGGGGTATGAATTTCCAATCGATCCCTTGGGGTGCATATTTTTTGACAATTTCGGGGGATACTTCTTTCATGAATTCTAAAAACTCCTTTTCCATGGCTCTTTGAGCTCCGACAAAGTTTTTTCCATTGTCGCTCATAATTTTTAAAGGAAATCCGCATCGTCCAACAAGGAGGGCAAATGCTGCAAGAAAAGCCGCAGTAGTAAGATCCGAACATAGCTCGAGGTGTACTGCCTTTGTTGTAAAACATACAAAGACAGCCACATACCCTTTTCTAAATGAGAAAGACCTTAGCATCGAGGCCTTTATCTGGAAAGGTCCAGCAAAATCAACCCCAGTGATGGTAAAGGGTAAAGCATAGTTGCAGCGTTCAGGTTGTAGGGCTGCCATGATCTGCGTACGCATCTTGTGCTTGTACATAGTATATTGTTTACGCATGAAAATGGTTGTTTTAATTTGTGGCTTTAGTCGCAGTGTAAGCTGGTGGAGATATATTAGACATAAGTGGGTAAAACGGGATTTCTCTGGGATAATGATGGGATGTCGTTCATTGTAACTAAGGCTGGAGTTGGCTAGTCTTCCATTTGCCCGTAGTAATCCCTTAGCGTCCATGAATGTGTTTAACACGAGAAGTGAGGTTCCCTTTTCGAGAGGCCGCTCTTCAAGCAACTTTGATTTCTCTTTGCTAAAATAGCGAGTTTGTGTATACAAAATTAGACTGACCTTGGCATGTTGCAAGTCGGAATATGTTAGTTGTATGTAAGAATCGTTTGATATTCTTTTCGAACCTTGTTTAAGTTTATGGATGAATTTGTGCATATAAGCGACTACCCTTAGTGCTCGAGGAAATGATGAAAAGTTTTGGAGAATATCATCCTCTTCTGGAGTGATATGAAAATTTTCTATTTTCCGACTTTCCGGAGGTATGATATTCCGAGCAGGAGACTTTGGCCAGAATTCTTGTGGTTCTGTTAGCCATGTGGGACCGTTCCACCAGAGTGTAGTGCTGGTGAAGTAAAGTGGTTTGCAACCTCTTGTCCCCAGATCCGCTGGGTTATCAGCACTTGCAACATGTTGCCATTTTGCTGAGCCATTCCATTAAATCCCTAGGGTTGTTGTTGTACTGGCCGTTTCAAATTTAAGGAAATTTGTATATAATAAATCTTCCTTTTTTATGTTTTTTTAATTCGGGATGATTTGATGTTATTTTCTTTAGGGGAAAACCTGCTGAATTTAGTGCTTTGATCACTTGAAATAATGATTCGTACGCTCTTTGTATACTGTGGCTACCTGATAAAATGTCATCCACATATGTTTGAGTTTGCAACAAAGAAGTTGCTAAAGGTAAATTTGTTTCACAAGTTTTTGCAACTTCATGTAATGTCCTAATGGCTAAATAGGGTGAGCAGTTGATGCCAAAGGTAACTGTTTTAAATTTGTAGTCGCTAATTGGACTATTAATTGAATTGCGGAAGACTATGCGTCGGAAATCTTGGTCATCTTCATGCACCAGAATTTGCCTATACATTTTCTCAACATCCCCGTTAAAAACGTATTTAAACATGCGCCAATTTAGTATTAGCAACATGAGATCAGGTTTTAATGTTGGCCCTGTGTATAATACATCATTGAGTGATTTGCCTGAGCTCGTACACTTTGAGGCACTGAGCACCACTCCTACTTTCGTTGTGATTTTATCAGGTCTTATTTCCCCATGATGTGGAAGGTAAAAAGATAAATATCCACCTTTGGATATTTTCTCATATGGTACAGTTTCTTCCATATGATTGAGGTCAAGATATTCCTCCATCACATTATCAAATGCTGATCTTAGCTCATTTTTCTTCGTCAGGCTTTTTTCCATGCTTAGGAATTGCTGGACTGCTGAGATTCTAGAGTGGCCTAGAGCTATAGTTTTTGGAAAGGTGGATTTGAATGCAGTCGCACAACATAACGACCATATTCGTTTATTGTTGTTGTGGACTGGTAATAGGCTTCGCATGCCTGGCCTTCTTCTGAAAGTTTGGTAATCTGGGGTACTTCTTCCACTTCCCAGAATTTTTTAAGTTCATTATTTAAGTATTCGTTTGTGATATCTTCCACTTGTGTTGTGAAAGAATTAATTTTTTCCGTGACTTGGCCACTTATAATCCATCCAAAATTGTATTTTGGGCTAACAATTTATTGGAGATTTTCTCTATACCTTCAAGAATTATTTGAGGTATTAAGTCACTGCCTAATAATATGTCGATTTGTGATGGGGTATGACAGTTGGGATCTGCAAATTTTAGATGTGAGCATTTTTCCCAGTGTATTTTATTTACTTCATAGCTTGGAAGCAAATTTGTAAGTTGCGGTAGAACGATGGCTTGTGCATCTATTCGTATATCCGCATTTGGAGAAACTATGGTGATTGGGTATATTTTATTAGAATTTTGAATAATTCTTCCGCCCATTCCCGAAATTGAAAAATTGGAATGTTTTATTGGCAATTTAAGCCGATTTTGAACCTTTGATGATATAAAGGATCTTTGAGAGCCTTGATCTATTAACGCTCTTAGTTTGAAAAAATCACCTTTATGTTCACTGGTGATGACCGCAGTGGGTAAAAGAATTTTGCTTTCTTTTTTGTGAATGAAGCGCTTGAATTTTTGCTGCTTTAGAGCAACATGGTTGTTCTTCCCTTTTTTCAGGATTTGGGGTTTCGGGATTACTTGATGTAGTTGTAGCGACTAACCCCGTGGTTTTTTTAAAAGGGTTTTTCTTCACATTTTGAAAACTGGTAACATGAAGCATTGAGTGATGTCTTCGTTGACAGTATACACAATTGAATTTGCTTTCACAGTCTTTTGTCATATGAGAATTTGACAGACAGTTTATGCAAAGTTTGTGTTGACGGACCAGATTGTTTTTATCTGAAACGGATAATTTTTTGAATCTCTCGCAAGATCTTAATTTATGACCTCCCTTACAGAGTTCACACAATGATTGCCATTGACTACTTTGATTTGACACGAATGTGTGACTTTTCTATTATATTGTATGTTATTAGTGGCTTGGTTTTTACTTGAGTCATTGTGATGACTTTTTGGCTTTATAGTTTTTTTGTCTATTCGCTCATCTATCTCGTATTGAGCAGTGAGGAATGTTTTCATCTGTTGCCAGGTGAGCATTATTTTTCTTTCCACTAGAGATTGTTCCCATCGTAGTAACGCAGCATCAGGCAGTGTTTCTGCGCAAATGGTTACTATCATAGGGTCCCACGATTCTGTAGAGATATTTTGTGTTTTTAACACTGATAAACAAATGGTCACTGTGGAGTGTAAGTTTTGAAATTCCTGGCTAGTTTCTTGTTGTATTTTTGGCAAATGTAATAAAGTTTTTATTTGGTTTTCTATCATAACCCTTTCATTTTCGTACCTTTCGACAAGTGCTTCCCAAGCCAGTATAAAATTTTCGTAATTTAAAGCGAATTGCTTGACGATACTGCCTGCTTTCCCTTTTGTTTTATACCTGAGATGGTATAGCTTTTGTGCTTGTGAAAGTTTAGGATGGTTTATATAAACGGCAGTGAACATGTCCCGGAAGGGCGGCCTCTGGTCATAACATCCATTGAAAACTTCAGTATCACAAGCTGGTACTTTTAGCTACATGCCTTTATCTAGGTCTTCTTTTTGTGTTGTAACCACTCTGGGAGGGGGAGTAGTGGCTTTACTTGGCCTTACTAAACTTATTTGTTCAGTTATCATTCCCTTTGTTAACTCGTACTGATCACGGCAGTTATCACACTTGGCAGCTGCCGAAGCTTTTGTGTTTTTTGGGAGTTCCGCGTCGTCAGTATCTAGTACTGTATCGTACGCTGCCAGAAGGCGTGCCCATAAATTGTTAATACTTTCTAATTTTATATTTAAAACTGATTCCGTGATATTAGTAATAGGGGAAGCTTGGAACCGTGTGCAATATCTTATAAAGCTATCACTTTCAGTGATAAATTTCGATATTATATGATCTTTTCATCTCTTTTGCTTTGTACCGTGCTTAGAGCGTGTAGCTTCTGCAGGTGTGCTTTGTTTAGTTGTTATTCCCGTAAATGTACTAAGATACGCGTTAACAGTTTTTGTTAACCGCACTATTGTATTTAAGTAGTTGCGATTTTATATTTATTTTTATTTATTTTCTATTACGGATTTATCCGTATGTCCTTGTATATAAGTACTCGTAAAGGCGGTATACGACGTCAATAACCTTTCAACATATGTATATGTGCACGCTATGTGCTTATTTATGTGCATATGATATGCTAAAGTGGTTGGTATTTAATCCTGCTTGTTTTTGTAATACAAAGAACAAGGAGGTATTGTTAAATAATATTTGCCTATACGGGCTTAGAGTATGTGCAATATAACTATGCACTAATATATTTATCGTGAACAAAATTTTATTATTTATTTATGTTTTTTGTTAAAATTCCGCACCGCTTATTGTTTATAATTAAGCTATTATCGCAGCTTCTAATAATTTAAGATTTATTATAGCTTTTATGTTTTGGATATACCCCCTAAATCAGGGTATGTAGCGTATGCAAAAGGAATACCGAATATATGTATACAGTATGTATAGCATATACATACATATGTACTTATACATATTTGCGCGATCAGAATTTAAAGAGAAAAGAAAATGCACAATTTGCAGGTCATTAGCACTTGCGGATTAGCAAGTATATGCTTCAATATATTAATATTTGAATGTTTGTATGTATGTATGTATTTTATAAGTAAGATTTGGGTGAGTGCATATGTAAATATGTATGTTTGTATTTATTCTCGCATTGGAAATTTTGCTTTTTATGCCTTTTGCTTACCTATTTTATGCAATCCTGCTTACTGTTTGAAGAAACAGAAGGGGTATTGCTGGGAAGATTTGCAAGTAATAATTTGTTTGTTCTCTGTTGTAGTGGGTGTGTTTGTATATACAAGGGTAAGCTTAGAAGGTAGTAAATGATTTCCTTTTGTATTTATAAAAATATATGGATATTATGTTTTTTTAACTGTATTTTGTTCCAGTTTAGAAATTGATCAGACGGATTATATACATAGGTTTTATATTTGATAAAACCGTATGATATCATACATATTTACATATGTTCATAAAAAATGGAAATGACTTACTTTGTCTCGCCTCAAGGGAGTTTTGGGAGAAAAAAGTACATATATTTATATAATGTTGGGGATATTATCCGCTTTCGTTTCTGTTTCCTCCTGTGTTTAGTCCTTTTTTTTCCTGTGTTTAATGTTCCTTTCCTAATTTCCTCTTTTGTTTAGTGTCCTCTTGCTCCCGTTTCCTCCTTTGTAGAGTATGTATGTACATATGTATTAGTACTGTACGTTTCTAATTATATCGCGCTCGATTTATTTGTTAATTTTTGGTATTTTTATGGTTAGAGCGCGCCCGATTAATGTTTAACTTTTTGGTATTTTTATGGTTAAAGCGCGCCCGAAAACATAAATTTTTATGAAATTTTAATATTTATATTTATTATTATTATTTTTTTTTTCCTGTATTCTTCTTGTTTTGTTTTTTTTGTTTTTATATTTTTGTTGTTTTATGTATGTTAACTACTTTCACTGGACAACTCTTAAAAATTTTTGTAAAATTTTGTTTCTTTATTTTATTTATTTATGTTTTCACAAAAGAAAATTATCCGTACATTTTTATTATATTTGTTTTCTTTTATATGTGTTGGCCTAGATGTAGTAATTTATGTTTGTGATTTTTTTATTTTTTTTCAATTAAATATACGTATTTTTATGCTTTTTGCACTGCACTTTTGTAGCACAGTATATTGTATATATGTGTATATGTATGTATAATACTATATTTTCTTTCGTTTGGTCACTGCACTTGCTGCTAGCCAAAACCGGTTTTTGGTACATATGTTCTTTGTTGTTTGCTTTTTTAATTGGTTTTTTTGACTTGTTATTTATTACCTTTTCGGTTTTTATAGCTGCACTTTTTCACACGTTAAGACTTTTATTCATTTTTGTTTTCAAATCTTAATTTTATTGACTTTATTTAACCACAGCGCCTTTCTTTATGGCTCGAAGGACCATGTATACTAAACTCACCCTTTAGGCCACTCTCACTTTCCTCTAAAAAAACCAAAATGCACCAATTCCGAAAATCGTTATAAAACCTTTTATTTGTTGCGAAACTCACTTCAAAAATTGTTACAAAATTAGTTGGTGACTTAAAACTTTAAATATATATATTATGTATATAAAAATGATCAAATGAAATTATATTGTACATGGAAAATAGCCGATTTTAGAAACGTTAAATATATATATATATGTATATACACAGACGGATAAGCGGATCGGAACCGCGATGATGCGGAAAGCGATGATGCGGAAAGCGATGATGCGGAAAGCGATGATGCGGAAAGCGAAGATGCTGGTTACTCGACGTCGTATCGACAAAAGGTGCGCGAGATCCTTTCTCTTTTCCTTTTGTTCTACTTAGAATAAAGAATGTCATCACGTTTGGGTGCATGTGCGTGTATGTGTGTTAATGTGTGGTGTTCTCTCGCGTGATGAGGTGCATGGATGATTCGGAGTGGTGAATTGATGCAGATGTGATGCGACGTCGCTACTCATTTGGCCACTACCCAATATTAACTACTAATTTCTCGTTAACTTGGTAACCATCGTCCAACTTCATGGCAAATAAGCAAAAAAAAACATACATACGTACTGTTTGATGTCAAATGCATCATTATCATTATTTTCTTTTAATTAATATTTAGTAGCATAACTTAATTTTTTACAAAAGTCTGATTTTTAGCCACTCTGCCATTACTGCAGTTTTCAGGTCATTGATTGACCTAAATCGGTTGCATACACGTTTAGCCAATTATTCGTATACATGCTCAATGACATTTAAGTCTGGTGATTGTGGAGGTGGTTGCAATAATTTAGGACAACTATGGATTAACCACATCTTCTCAAGTTCGGAAGTATGCATGTGATTGTGGTCCCGTTAGGTTTCCCACACCTGCACTGAACATACATCCCCAAACCATCTCAGAACCACCACCGTGCTTTACTGTGGCACGTGTATATTTACGTTCAAATTCTGTGTTCGGTTTACTTCATCCGCGATGGCCCTTGCCATCAGAACCTTGTAAGTTAAATTTAATTTCATCAGTAAATAAAATCTATAACACCAAATATTTCATATTAGTTATCTTTAAATTTTTCTACGGAATCCTCTTAATTCGACCGTGAAAATCATTAGAACGTAACACAGTACGAAGCACACTGCTTTTCCAAAATGTTTTTCGGCAAAAAGTTATAATTCTGGAGCGCTAACAATAGGATTAAATTTCACTTCTTTCAATGTTCGGCGCCCATTATGCGAATTAAGCTTCTTTCCTTGACCTTCCTCACTTTTGTTGGCAATGCGAAACTCCTTGATATATATTGCGTCACAATTTCTGCACTGTGGATTGAGGTTTTCCAGTTTTTTTTGCCCTTCAGAATGAAGTTTCACAATTTCTTGCCACTCTTCGAAATTTGTTTGTTTTCCGCGCGGAGCCATTTCACAAAACACCCTTGAAGTTGGGCGAGGGTTTTAAAATTTACGAGGAATTACTAGCTAATATATGTAAGTACAAAATGTGTTGCTTACTGTTTATTATAAAAACTTTTCATTTTCACTCAAATTGGAAGCCTTTTTTGTAGCATAGTGCAGTGTCCCATTTAAATATATTTAACTTAATGCAAAGATTTTCGATTCTCTGCTTGTTTAACCCGCTTCCTCGGAACCACGCCATTCTGGGCTTGCGGAACAATACGTCTACGTAATAAGCCGTTAACTTCGGCTACTCTAGCTTACGTTTGGATCTGCGAGAGTGCCCCATCGCACATCTTCGCTTGCTCGTGTCGGTTCAAAATGCCTCCTCACAGACCTGCAGAAGGAACGTTCTGCATCGGTATTTTGACTGAATCTGTGGAGGTTCTCTTGTCGTCTAATTGAGAACATATATTCAAAAAATTTTATCGCTATCTGAACGAGATGTTCGGTATAGGATAGCAGTAGGATTGACCAGATTTTATCTATTTTCGGCAATTCAACACGCTATTAATAGAGAAAAGTACAATATATAGCATACGGAGCAAAGTAAACCGGATGTTTCAAAATTCTGATAAGAGTTTTTCGCTGCTAGGACAAGGTTTTACCCGATTTCAATCATTTAGGCACAGATTCATCATTATTACCATATAAAAAAATTATATTCAAATAGCTCACATATTGTCCGATGTATGCGGTGTAAAGTAAACCGGAAGTTCGAAAATATTTCGATCACCCTATTCAATCCATTTTTGTTAATACCAGACACCAGGGTCCCCATATTCGGTTACTGGGGGCTTGACCAGTTTTGGTTCGATTTTGACACTTTTTAAACTTGAGATGGTATACGTAAAACACACTGCAAAGTTTAATTTCTTTATTTCATCAGTTTCAGTTAGGAGAGCAAAACTGTTATACTCTGTAGCAACATATTGCAAGAGTATAACAATATGATTAGAGTTAAAGATTAAGGATTTGTGATGCTTATCAATATTACTTCTATCTACTTAAAATCAGGGCAAGAAATGTGCTCCATAACACTTGCATTTTGGAAGGTGAGCTTACATATCGAGCCCTAACCGCCAAAAAGACGTAAGCGCCAAAAAACAAATTATACAGGGGAAGAGTTTTTTTAAATCTTTGGTTCAGGAAGAAGTAGTGTAGTGGAATTGAGTATGTATGCACTGCTACTTCTTAACTATACATTGTATTTATTTTTTTCATATATTTCCAAGATAACGGGTATTAATGTCGCTTACGTCTTTTTTGCTGTCATGCTGGATAGCTACTAATTTATGTTTTGGCGGTTACGCCCAATGATATTAGTAAAAAAACTTTGTTCTGTTTTTAATTTTTTAATTTTTCAAATTTTTTCGTGTACAAAAATTAACCTTAAATTCATTAGTGTCTATAAAAAATAAAATTAATATGAAAAATACTTTAGAGTACAGAATTAATTTTAACTGCAAACTTATATAAATAATAATAGTTTTTAAACTTTAATTGAATAGTTTTAAAAATAATTGGCTTTCTGGAAAATACTAATTGTCTTCTTGATCAGTTTCAGGTAGAACATCTTTAATAGTTTCATCGTATTTTAAATTTAAAAATGTTGGGCAGGTAGGGAGTCCCGGGCCAGCGCGATATTTTTTTCCCTAGTATAGGTTGACAGCTGCAACCAACTGTCATCGGCTCGTCTCATACTAATCTCAGTTTCTATATAGCACGCGAGCTGTGAACACGTGTTATAACCTCTCTGCGACAACAAAAAGAAATTCGACACTCCGAAAGTTTTTTTTTCAACTCTGTGTACAGTTGATTTTTTTCACATTTTCCAATAAATTCATCCAGGTAAATATGTTTATAATATTAGTTGAGCCTTTAGCCTTCGACACACAAAAGAAATTTTGCAGGAATTTACATTGTGTTCATTATCCACCGCCATTTTGCAAATATGAGCGTTTGGGGAATCTCGAGCCAATTATTACGGGGAATGTCGGGCCACATAGTTTTTAACATTTGACATGCTAACTTCATATATTTGACGTGTATAAGTGATTTTTCGTGCAGAATTTCAACAACACAATAGTTTTTCAACATTTCCTGATAGTTTCGTGCTCCGAAAAATTTGTTTTAGTCATTATGCCGCGGTACTATCGCAAACAAGAGAAAATTGTTGATTTCGACAACATTTTGGAGGCGATCAAGTCGGTGAAAATACATCACAACAGCGTTCGACAATCTGCGACGGCACACGAAATTCCGAGGACCAACCTGATGCGTTATATTGCAGCATTTGATGGTGCGAGCATCGACGTTACTACTGCCAATGCCGATGTAATGAAGAATTTGCTGGCTTAAAGCACGACGATGGGCACAAAAACAGTGAGTTCTGCTGGTTTCTTTCTTTTTCTTTCATCGAATAATAAATAATTTTTGCCGCTCCTTGTCGATCAGTGCCTCGATGTTATGTTAACGCCGAAAACCATCAAATCCGGCTTCCGAACAACTGGCATCTACCCGCTCAACCCGCAAATTTTCACTGAAGTTGACTTTGTCGCTTCGGAACTGAGTGGCGAAAATTTGTTCGGTGACGAAGAGAAAGACGCCGACAATCAACGTCGTGTTCTTGCCTCTGGTGATGCCATTGCGACTGCTGCGAATGAGGAGGTGTCAACGTCGGAGGCATCGACAAGTGCCCCAGCTTCAACAAGTGGTGCTGCATCATCGTCGTTGTCTCTTGTTTCGGCTCCACAGCTCCGTGATGCATTGAAATCGGTTGGCCCGTTGAAATTGGGCACACCTGTGCCGAAATCAAAACGTGGCCGCAAGACAATGGAGTCAACGATTTTGACATCGCCTGAGGTTGTCGCAGATCTGCGTGACAAGGCCGAAAAAAAGCGGCAAAAATTGACGAAGGCAGCCGATGAACCAGCAGCCAAGAAGCAAAAAGGCCGTGGCAAATCGAAGACGCCACGGAAGAGAAGCCCGTCTCCGACCGAAACCGACATGGAAGAGGACTTCGATTTTTGCACGATTTGCAAGAAAAAGATGCTGAAGCACGAGAATCGTCAAAACACGGCCCATTGCATCGTTTGTGATCGAGGGTTCACTTGAAATGTGCCGGACCGAACCCGAACACTTACACCTGCATCCACTGCGAGTCGGAATAATTTTTTTCGCCAATTCCTATTTTTCTTATTATTTATGAATCTCTCTTTCATTTCCATTGATAAATAAACGTTTTTCATCGGTAACAATCATGTTTTAATCGATTTACAGACTGGCCCGACATTCCCCACCTTTTTTCAAAATCGCAAAATCAGGTTTTTTGCGCCAATGGCTATAACTTTTAAATTTTTGTAGAATTTTATCAAACCAATGTTATCAAAAGGAAGGTTACGACTCGCACTACAAATCCATGCTTTGGAATTTTCACAAAAAATAACTTTTATGTGACTTTTTAACCGAAATCAAAACTATGCCCAACATTCCCCACCTTCCCCTAGTGTTTTTAGATCTTTGTATTTTTTTGAAGAAATTTTTAATAAATTATCATATAAACGTAGAGGTCCATTTTCTATTAAAGAATTATTTCGTCTTGATGTTGCAATGGAGTTAAGATCGTATTCTTCAAGTTTGGAATCGTCAAAATATCCGTACTTAAGTTTCATGATAGGATTGTTTTTTTCTAACGAAGCAGAACGTAATTTTGGAAAAGAGATTTTAATTGAAGTGGGAAACATAGTTTGAGAAAATGATTTCCAATCCTTGAAATCAGAATTATTCATTATAACGCATTTATAATTTTCGGGATTAGTTCTTGCGTTTGAAATCATGGTATTCCATTCACTAGGGGCCCAAATAGTTTTATCGCGAGTAAATGCCTCAATAGTGCTGTGTATAGAGTCAACTGGCAACTAGTATGCCCAGGTAACAAATACGTAATTTTTATGTTGTGTATAAAATTCGAAATTGTAAGAAAAATACTAATGTGGAAAGCATAGCTTTATTCCGATTTTGGCCAGCACAGCTGTCACAGTAAAAACTTACTGAAGAGTGAGTTCTTCTTTCGTCGACAATTTTCAAATACTCAAAGACCACAGTGGAAATTTCATTAGGTCCTCTTTTTTCGTCAGCTTCTTCCCACAAAAAACAATAACCATTTCTGGTGCCATTTTCATACACACTTTCATTATAGTATGCATACTTTCGAGAATAAAATAAGGTTATGCTTTTTCCATGGGGTGCATTTAAAACCTTTTGGAGATCAAAGCTAGCACATAGGAAGGACGAATTGGCTTTACTTTGTTTTTGATCCTCTAAAAAGATTTCTTTACACTTATCTTTGTTGCTTATGTGTGTTTGGTATTCTTCAGTTTGCTTTGAATGGTTTTGTGTTTCGCTGTTCAGGTTTTTGTAATTTTCACAAGTTACGCATTTGTCTTTTTTAGGCAAGTGAAAACCGATATGAAAACTATTTGTAAAAACATTTCGGAAGACTCTTAAGGATAACAGTAACGACTCCTGATTAAATGCTTGGTATAGCAATCATATAATCCTTTTATATTGCGAAATTCTTGAGGGAAACAGCTTGTTACTTTTATTACGACAATAATGCGAGGGAACTGCTGGCAATTGTTCAATAAATGATTTTAAAAGTGCAACCTTGGACTCGTCAGACTTATTATGAGACGTAGATTTTTTTTTTTCCTCACTAAAACTTTTCAAACCACTCGCATTGTTTCTAGCCAGTCTTAACTTTTTTTCCGATATGTGAAGCGTTTTCAGCAAAAACTGTTAGCACACTTTAATAGTATTATCATTATAATTAATGGCATAATTATATGTATATTGCCTTCTGTTACTATCACCTCTTCGTCTTCGGACGGATAACCGTGTTATACACGAAAGGAGCCAGTCTTTTTGTCTAATTTTGTTGCCGAAGCCCCAAAAATGTTCAGTTATTGCTAATCGATCTGACTCGGTGAACTTTTCATCACAAAGATTTCCACACCTTTTATTTATACAAGGATTCGGCTGAACAACAACGTGATACTAGTGTTTTTTATTTTGTAATCTCTTAGGTAATATTCTTTTGTTTCTGTAACCTCTTTTGCCCACACATGTCTCTTCTTCAATATCATTTTCAGATTCTGTTTGTGAATAAGTTTTTTGCTCAGAAGAATGATTTGAATCAGTATCGCTGTATGGAACAAGACCATTTTTGAATGCAATCTGAAACAAAGTTTTACAAAGCCAAAATATAAAATGAAATTTATCGAAATATATTTACAAAAACAACCCAGTGCACTTACCACTTGTTGACACAATTCCATATAGCACAATCACGGATAAAAAGTAAAATATTTTGCGATTTTGCCGCTAATCAAAACTAATATGTTGAATCGAAAAAAGACGTAAGCACCACTTCGTTGTAACAAAATATGTAAACAAACGAAATATGTACATATGTCTAAATTGTTTTAGCTGTAAAATCATAACGGTTCATTTTATAGCTATGGTATTTTGTGAGATGATGCGAATGATCGAAAACTATCGATTTTTATTAAAAAACAAAAATCGATAATCATGGTGCTTACGTCTTTTTGGCGGTTAGGGCTCGATATATCCTCTATTTATAATAACTACACTACTCAACAAATCTGAATACTAAATTTGTGGCGTATTTGAGGTATACTGATTAGGAATTCGAGTTCAAAAACTTTCCATCACGTACAATTATTTTTGTCATTTTAGTAAATGGTGGCGAGAATTTGGAGGGAACTACGCGAACATCTTTCAAATAGATGAAACATGTTTTCTAAATCTTTCGAAGCGAAATTTAAAACTGCATTGTTTGTGGCTTTTCAAATAAATAATATGGTTTAGCAAAACAAAGTCTTGGAGACCATGATGCTGAGAATTATGATGAGCTGATGTCGGATATGATTAAGAATTTATCTATTAGCTGATGTATAATACTACGTTCCTATTTAAGTTAATTTAAAGATAATATAGCAGCTTTTCAGCAGAACAAGGTGAACTATTCCATCGATATATAATGGAATTTGAGAGACGTTATAAAAGTCAGTATGCAGTATTGGGGACTACAAACTACAACTTCTACAGAACATGACAGAAACAGTAAAATTATTCATTTTTAAATATTTGAAGTCTGTTGTAAAATAAATATTGCAAAAATTAATCCTAAATGGATGGTCGGAGTCTTTTAATAAATTATTTAAATGTAAAATTATATTGAGTTGAATTTTCTATTTTTTATAATTGGGTAGTCGAAAAAGTATTTAAGTATGTCTAATTAAACTTCAACTTATTTTTTATATACTAATAAATAAGTAATTAAATTTGTACTATTTTGATCGACAGCTTTTTACCATTTTTCCGCTAGAGGCGTTATTCCATCAGTGTAAATCGAAATTTCGAAATTTCCAGAATGGAAGCGAGCGAACTATTGTTGTGCTCCACGAACTGATGCAGCATCATCTCCGTAAACTTCAAAAATTGTTGGTGGCTTGCGTGGCATTCCTCTGTATGTAGCTACTACCTCATTACAATGCCCATGCATTGAAACCGCCAAATTGGTATGGTAGTAAGAATGTCGGGTACTAGTTCGTTCAGGATTTTTTCGTAATTTCCATACAGAGCATTCGGGGAGAGGTAGCAGCTACAGAAATAAATTCCATCTATTTTCGCCGGCGTTTTGTTTTCATTACCAGACAGAAATTCAGGTGCCAGCGCTTACATTTTTACACTAGCATCACCTTCTGCCTTCTCTTCGTGGATTGCCTGCTATTTGAACAGCTGCTTAATAAATGGAACACTTCCATCTTCCCACTCGGTGACCCGTCAAATAATTTTTGATTGCTTTTGCATGCTGCGCATGAAGGTCTTTTCTAATATTCTTTTGTGAAATGTCCTTTTACATCACACTCGGCACAACATTGATCTGCTTCGTATGACAGGCATCAATCCATTTCCAATCGTTTTTTACTCCGATTCGTCTTGTTTCACTTCAATACATTTTGTTGAATAAAGAATTCGTTTGATCTATCGTTCGTAAAAATATTTGTAGAAGTATGTACCACTTCGGCAGCGAGTGAGAATAGAACGAACTAAAAATTGTGAGCTAAGAATGAACTTGGACAGACGAATAGCAAAACATACACCTACATAGTTGCATTTTAATGTACTATTTCAAATTGTTTAATTTAATGAAAATTCTCTTAATTTAAACCCTTCAGAATAATTTGGATTTTATTTCTCTGCGACCTTTTTGATTCCCAGATCCAGGTCCAGCTGTTCGTAACACTACTTACGCCTTCAGCTTTTGACGAATCAATTATCACTCGTTATATTTGTTCTCTTAAAATTTTGGGCTATTTGAGTTTAGAGATCAACTAAGGCCCTGGTACCAACAACGGCTTTAACGGAGTAACTCGTTTCTGAGAAGCAACGTGACAACAATGAGCTTTGTTGCCCATGCTTGAACGTAGGAAAAACGCAGCCGCATATGTGGATCTGCTAACATCAACGATGTGAAGTTAGTTCGTTTTCTTCATCAATTATATGCAACCAGTCCTCCATTAGTTTATTTTAGACAAGCACGTAAACATGTCCTCTCGAAACCGAGAGTATTTTTGTCATGTTGTCCGAATGGATGAAAACACTCCAGCTCTAAAAGTATTCGATGCAGTACCCGCCGGGGGAAGCAGAGGAAGAGGAAGACCTCCACTCCGTTGAAAGGACCTGGTAGAGAAGAACCTGGCTTTGCCTGGAATATCCAATTCGCGCCACATAGCGATAAGAAGAAACGACTGGCGCGCTGTTGTTAACTCGGCTATAATGGCGCAATATACATACCTTAGGATATACATTACTGTCCTCGTTTCGCGAGAGGAACAGCTGACCCGGCCTCCGTTGTTAACCTAATTGGCTAAATGAGACTCAGTCCCCCTCACCGTAAGCTACTTCAGCACCACATTCGCTACATCTTAATTATACACAACACATGAGGATATCACACTGTACAAACCAAAAGGGACCGACTAAGTATCCCATTCCTCCTTTTCGATATGATAAAGATTTCAAATACATCGTTATGCTTTTGACTTTTTTATCACGGCAGTTCGCTATATTAAAATAAAATTACACATACTCCTATTGTAAAACAATTGTTGGGTATTTAGTTATAAAACGAAAAGTAAACGTGTTCTGGAATTGTGTGAAAAATACATGGTCCATCGAGGCACTATGGGATTTTAACTTATAAAAAGGAAAAAAAACAAATGTTTCAGTAAAAACAAAAAATTAAATAAAATAGGGTACAACAGAAAGTGAAAAGAGATAGCTAAATATAAAACGCAAACATATATATGGTACATATACAAATATATTGTTACAAATGTATAGTGACCAAACAAAAAACATCAAAAAAATAAATAAATATATATGTATACATATACAAGGTCTGTCGCAAAAGAAACTGGACTGTTAAATAAACCAACAAAAAATTAATATTTTTCAAAAGTTATATTTTTTTATACAAAGTAGTTTCTTCGTGCTTCGATACAGCGTTAAGCCCGGTCAATTAGCATTTAAAATGAGTGTTTAAGGTCATTTTTCGGAATGATCCTGAGAATATCGGTCGTCGTCTTTTGGATAGCTGAAATGTCCTGAACCCAGTGTCCCTTCATGGGCAAATGAAGTTTTCCAAATAGGTAAAAATTACAGGGTGCCAGGTGAGTGATTAATGGTTAATATGGAGTTTTTTGTCAAAAAATCAGTGACAAGCGTGGACCGATGACACGACGCATTATCGTGCAACAGGCGCCAGGACCCTGCCTCACGATATTGTGGTCAATGCGTGACAAAAGACGCTTCATAGCACCAAGGTAAAACACAGCATTAATCGTTTGGCCAGATGGCACGAACTCTCGGTGTACAATACCCTCGGAATCGTAAAACAAATCAGCATTGTCTTTATTTTTGACTTCTGAAGACGACTTTTTTTCGGCTTCTTCTGCTCGTCACAGAGGTCCTCACGACCTTCTTGGAATCGCTTAAACCACTCACGCACATTACTACGCGACAGGCACTGATCACCATAACCTTTTTTCATCATTTGAAATGTTTCAGTAAACGTTTTCCCAAGTTAAAAACAAAATTTAATATTTGCTCTTTGCATTTTACGACCGATGACCAAGAGCTGCTGTCACTTTTTGATCGATAACATCGATTGTAGTTATCCAATTGTCTTAAAGTTTTTTCGAAATGTCAACAGAAATCAAACTTTTTATTTCATATACCCACCAATAGGTGGCGCCAGAAACAGTTATATTTAAAAAGTTCTGTTTCTTTCGCGACAAACCTTGTACATGTACTATTGAAAGTGCTGTGACATTGACAGAAGTGCAGTGACTAAAAGAAAATATATACATATGTATATATAGTATAATACATAGTATACATTAGGGTGCATCAAAAAAAATTTTGAATTTTTTTTTCAACTCTTACCCCCTCAAATGTTAGTGATTGACAAACAAAAAATCTTCCCTCAAGCCAGGAGCTGTAGCTTAAGGGGCTATACCAGTGTGACGCATGAAAAATTAGGCGATTTTCGTGAATTTTTTTAAAAGAAAGTACTAGATTGAATGTTTCGACGTTCTATGGACGTAATAAAGTATATTTTTAGCTATATTAAAAAAAAAAAAAATTTACAAAAATATTGAAAAATAACGGAGTAATGTGCTGTCTGCGGAAGTCCCAAAAAAAAAAAGTGCCTCAACTGCTGGCATGATTCCGCTCGATTGAGTAGCTGAAACAAAAAAATTCAAAATGTTTATTAAACTTAAATATATTTTCTATACAGTGGACTACGATCTTTGAAAAATATCAAAAATTAAGAAAATGGCGCCATTTTGAAAAAAAAAATCGTTTTTTTACGAAAAAAATTGTCGTTTTTTTAATGCCAAATTGGCAATTTTCAGCCAATCAAAAAGATCGTAGTCTATTGTATAGCAAATGTATTCAACTATATCCAGTTTTAATTTGAAGTCTATCGGTCAATTTCTCGTTGAGTTATGATGTCAGCAATTTTTAAAAATGTCGGTTCGAGAAAAACGCGTTTAAAGTTTCACTTATATATGTTTGCACCTCTGAGCGGTCGCTATTTAGAACGCTGCCATTCAAAAACTATTTAAAATACGACCTCGCCGATTTCACAGGATATTTTTGAATATATAAGCTATCGAAAAAAGCAAAAAAAAAAAATTTTTTTTTTTGAAAGTGTCACACTGGTGTAGCCCCTTAACTCTAAGGGGTCGCAATTTTTTTTTAAGCTAAGCCATGAAATCCGTTTAATAAAGAATTCACTTGTATAATAACCATAATCGAGAACGGTCGTTTCGTAATCGGCATTTTTTTTAAACTCGCATAGGCACAGGCAATTTCGCACGTTTATAACAAATCACGCATCCCAATTTATTAAACTTCTCAAAAAAGGTTGAGAAATTTTCCTGGCGCCCGAGCAGGAACAATAGTGCGTGGATTAGAGTTAAACTGTGCATCAAACTTTCGCAAAATATTAAAAAACAAAAATAATAATAACTTTTCGTAATTGCCTGTGAATTATCTCGTTGTTCGGTTGGAGGTGAAGTGAAAGTGGATGTGAAAAAAGAATAAGAAAATAAGAAATCTAAAAACAAGACCAACAGAATACGTAATAATATAAGTTAAAATAAATTCGGGGTATACATACATACATACGTTCAGTTACCTAAGATTACAAAAAACGCAAAGTAACACCTACCACATACTTACCAATCAGTGCAAAAAAAAATATGTATATATACATATATAGTATATATAAAAATATTATATATAAGTTAACACAACACTTGTTACTCAAGTAACTTACAACTTCCGGCACGTGTGACCGAAATGCACCAGAAAGTGCATGGTCAGCGTCTGCACTATCTGTTGTACAGCATAAGATTCGTGGAAGCGAATCACGCCACTTATAATTATTAAAGTTAGAACTAAGTATAAATATTGTAATTCGGTTAAGCTAAGCTAAGTTTGAACACTCAAATAAAGATACGCGGTAACGCTGCCCCAATGCAGCTCCGTGGAAAAAATTATATTTTTTTGGTTTTCCATTAACCAAAAGATTAACTGGCGCCCGAGCTAAAAAGCTGTAAATAATAGAGAAATAAAGGCCCCCTAGTAGCGTAAAGCAAACGGGAAGCAATAGTTGCTAGCCAACTCTATTCGCGAGTGCTTAAATAAGTGAAAAACAAAAGACACACAAAGTGTTATCTGTTAATTAAGAAATCTATGACAATGTGCATAAAAACGCGGAGATATTATTAATAAAATTTAAAGCAAAACTAAAAACCACACGTGTAACAAATACCAAACAACTGAAGAAAGCCGTGCACAAGTGAAAGAACGAACAAAGCAATAATACAAAGCTAACGATGTGTGAAAACTAAAAAATATCGAAAGACTGCTTAAGAAACTAAATCTGCAAAGAGTTAAGAAAAAAAAAACTTAGAATAACAAATTGAAGAGTGTGGCGACTTGTAACTTGCTAAACGTAAACTACACGCAGTTCAGGGATACAAACCATTTCAGTTTTAATAAAACAAAAAAAAATTAATTAACAAACTATAAAAATAATACAAAACACAAATTTACAAAATGCAATAACAATAAAAATATAAACAAAAAGCGAACAATTAATCACGGTTAAAGGCAGCAAGCGGAGTGCGTGAATTAAATATTAATGAAAATATACGTGTGTGCGTGCAACGCCAAAGTGTAAATTAAATTTATTGCAACAAAATTTCGTGGAAGCAAAAATCAACGCATATTGCAGGCAAGGGGAAAAATCGAGGCAGACATTAAACAATCGAATAGCAGCTCAGCAAGTGGAGATATCCGGCACAGCAGCTAATAGGAATACTATCGGTGATAGCAGCGACAACAGAATCTTCAACAATCCTGTAAGTGGAAGCAGCCTATAATAACTATTTAGATATTATATTAAGAATATCAATATATCATTTTATTACTAAGAATATTAAAAGTACACAAATGGCGAACCCCAATAATTTAATCTGCCCTCCAATCCTTCCCCATAATTCGGCACCTAATACCCCTCAGACATCCCAAAATACAGAATTGAGCATGGACGACCTGTCCAGGCTCATAGCTAGTATAGCTTCAGACATAGTAAAGACACAG
This sequence comes from Bactrocera tryoni, assembly GCF_016617805.1. Lineage (NCBI taxonomy): Eukaryota > Metazoa > Arthropoda > Insecta > Diptera > Tephritidae > Bactrocera > Bactrocera tryoni. Next base: position 16,826,275 of record NW_024395977.1, read on the forward strand.
GGACCGCAAGTGGTACATGCGGCATTACACCCAAATGCAATTGCAACCGACATTACGGACCAAACTATAGACATAGAACATAGGAACAACTTAGGCGAATTGGATACCTGACATCGTAAAATGTCTAAAAGAATTCTCTGGCAATCTGGCAGGAGAATTCAACTCGTGGAAAAAAAGCGTAGAACGGGTTTTAGCGATACATGAACCTCAAAAGGAGACACCGAAGTATTACGGAATTTAAAGCGTAATACGGAACAAAATAATAGGCAATGCCGATGCGGCATTGGAAGCATACAATACGCCACTTGATTGGCAATCAATTTCTAAATGTCTAATTATGCACTACGGTGACAAGCGCGACTTGTCAACATTAGAATAACAAATGACCACATTGGTCCAGGGAAATAGAACAGTTTCAGATTTCTACCAGCAGGTGTATAGCCCCCTTTAATTGATACTAAATAAATTAGGTTGTCTCGATATGGGCAATGAATCCCTTCGCATGCTGACGCAAGCATATAGGGACAAAGCGTTAGATACTTTTATAAGAGGGCTTAACGGGGATTTGCCTAGACTATTAGGAACACGAGAGCCGGCAGACCTGTCGCAGGCTCTTCAACTCTGTTTAAAACTACAGAATCAGAACTTTTGTATGAACCATGCGTACAATGGAAGACTAGTACAGCCTCCACCCTTACCTCCAAGAAGGAATTTTCCACAAAGGCACCAATTTTACCCCCAGCTAGCGCATTTACCCCAACCACAGCGGACAACTTGGCAACCAAGGCAACAACAACATAATAATTTTCACTACGATAACAACCCCTCAAGACCTCCGAAACCGCACCCACGTCCAGAGCCCATGGACGTCGACCCGAGCATACACTCTCGTCGCGTTAACTACATAAACAGACCCCAAGGAAGTGAGCACTTTGGCAAGGGGCCACAACAATTTCCGAATCAACAGCGAAGGAAAGAGCAACGAACATTTCACATTGACACAGCTTCACAGGAAGACGGACAATTTGGTGAATTAAGCGATATCCATTTTTTAGAATAATTAGCTCTTCGCTCCCCTTCTTCGAAGTAAAAGCGGAGAGCGGCAAAATTTTGAAATTTTTAGTGGATACAGGTTCCAGTAAAAATTATGTTAAGCCAGAGCTGGCAAAAAAAAGAATCCAAAACGACAATCCCTTTTTTGCAAAATCTATTGCGGGAAATTTAGAAATCAGAGAACATACTTATGTTCAACTTTTTAACTTTAAAGATAAAATTAAATTCTATCTAATGCCACTTCTCAAAACATTTGACGGTATTCTAGGGAATGATACCCTTCGGGAATTTAAAGCCATTATATACACTGGTGAAAATTACATGACTTTAAGTAACGGCCTTAAGGTTCGCCTAAAACAGCTCCCCTCACAGCGAGTGAACGCAATTACTGTAGATGAGGGAAACCTCTCAGAAAATCAAATGCACACTATGGAAAACATCGAAAATAAATACCCAAAGCTTTTTTTCGAACCTGACGAAAAGCTAACCTATACAACATAAGTTGTCGGACAAATTCGGACAACATCTGATTCCCCTGTTTACACAAAATTCTATCCATATCCTGCAGCATTGAAACAGGAAGTGGAATCTCAAGTAGAAAAGCTTTTAAGCGATGGTATAATTAGACCATCTAGATCACCGTACAACTCCCCAGTGTGGATTGTACCAAAAAAGCCAGACGAGGCAGGAAATAAACAATACCGTATGGTCATCGATTTTAGGAAATTAAACAAAGTAACGATCGTGGACAGATACCCCATTCCGGAAATTACAGAAGTAATCTCTCAACTAGGTAACAGCAATTTCTTCTCCGTTCTCGACCTTAAAAGTGGTTTTCACCAGATTCCACTAAAAAAATCTGATATAGAAAAAACTGCTTTCTCTATCAACAATGGGAAGTACGAATTTACTCGACTACCATTTGGCCTAAAAAATGCGCCATCTATTTTTCAACGCGCATTAGATGATATATTAAGAGAACACATAGGGAAATGTTGCTACGTGTATATCGACGATATAATTATTTTTAGCAAAACAGAGGAGGAACACTTCAAACATATATATAAGGTGTTTCAAACATTAGAAAACGCTAATATGAAAGTGCAGTTAGGAAAATGTAAATTTTTCAAAAAAGAAGTAGAAATCTTAGGATACGTAATCACACCGGATGGCATAAGAACCAACCCAAAAAAAGTTGAAGCCATTTCAAACTTTCCACAACCACAAAATTTAAAACAACTTCGCAGCTTCCTCGGCATGTCAGGGTACTACCGGCGTTTTATAAGAGATTACGCTAAACTAGCAAAACCCCTAACATCTCTTTTAAGAGGGGAAGACGGTCGTACGTCAAAGAATAAATCTACTCACATAAAAATAAATTTGAATAAGGAAGCGATAGAAGCTTTCATGAAAATAAAAAATTCCTTCACCTCAGAAGATATCATCCTCACATATCCGGATTACAGCAAAGAATTTGAGCTGACCACAGATGCAGTATTGTCTCAGTCAGATAGACCAATAGCATTTTTATCTAGGACATTAAGCAAAGCGCAAGAGCACTATGCCGCAAACGAAAAAGAAATGTTAGCCATCATTTGGGCATTGAATTCATTTCGTAATTATCTGTATGGATCGGCCAGAGTAAAAATATTCACCTATCACCAACCAATAACTTATGCATTAAGCAACAAGAATGCTAATAGCAAAATGAAACGCTGGAAAGCAATACTAGAAGAATACAGTTATGAAATGCTCTATAAACCAGGTAGAACAAACGTCGTGGCCGACGCACTGTCGAGAATTCCACACCAAGAATCAGATTTGCATACGCTATCAATAGCGACAAATTCGGATGACAGCTCATCCCACAATTTAACATACAGCGTAGAAGCACCAATTAACGCGTTTAAAAACCTAATATTTTTAAATAAGGATGTAACGTCAACATATCAATTTAAAATCATATTTCCCATTTACCACCGTCATATAGTAACCGAACCTGATTATTGCGAACAAAATTTTATTTCTATTTTAAAAAGATATTTAAATCCGTCCGTAATAAACTGCATCAAAACGGAGGAGCACATTATGGGCAAGATTCAAGAAATTTATCCCTTACATTTTGACAAATATAAAATTAGATTTTCGCAGTTCCAAGTGGTTGTTATATCAAACGAAGAAGCGCAAGAAAATATTATTATAAAAGAACATAAGAGAGCGCATAGAAATTGCAGGGAGAATAAGATACAAATTTTAGAAAAATTCTATTTTCCAATTATGGCGAATAAAATAAATGAGATAATAAAAAATGCGTCACTTGTAAGGAGAACACGTACGATCGCCACCCATTAAAGCCGCAACTACAAGCCACACTCATATCTAATTACCCTGGACAAATAATCCACGTAGATTATATTGATAGGCAAAAATCTAGTTCTGACAGCAATGGACAAATTTTCAAATTACGCCATCGCAAAACCCATTAAATCAAAGGCAACAGAGGATATCAGACAACCTTTAAGGGAAATTCTTTGTTTTCTCGTACCGGAAACATTAGTAATAGATAATGAAAGATCATTTAACTTAGAGTCCATTAACTTTATGATAGAGAACGAATTTGGCACCAAAATATATCGCACCCCCCCTTACACAAGCTGCTCGAACGGTCAGGTTGAGCGCTTCCATTCTACTCTACAGGAGATTATGCGTTGTCTGCAAACAGAGAAAACCAACCGATCGTTCCAAGAACTTTTGGAACAATCAATCAAAGAATATAACTACACTATCCATTCACAACGGGAAAGAAACCAATTGAAATCTTCTTCGGAAGACGGGTCAGTAGCGACCACAGGCTAATAGAAGAGGAAAGAGAAGTAACGAAGAAAAGGCTTCAGGAAAAGCAATTGGCAGATCTTTCTTACCACAATAAAAACCGAACGCCCCCCAAACAATATTTTGAAGGAGATGAAATTTTTGTTAAGATAAATAAGAGATTGGGAACCAAGTTATCACCTAGATTTAGGAAGGAAATTGTCGCGCAGAATTATAATACCACGGTTAAAACTAAAACATGCGGGATTGTTCACAAAAACAACATAAAACAATGTTAAGAAAAAATTTTACTTGCAGGTGGAAAAACCTCGAAATGGAGAACCTACAAATTCACCTAATCCTAATTATATTGGCACCCGCTACAAAAACCCAAAAAATTTACGTTCAGGACTTGACAAACAATAACGGATATCTACCAATTAAAACAGGAGAAGTAAGGACAATCAACCATTTTGATAAAGTCCTACATTTTATCAACTTAACCAAATATGAGGAAACAATTTCACTTATTTCGGACAAAATTAATACACTAAAGACAACTACTTTTGAGGACAGACAATTACTTGACACAACTCACAAAACTTTCATTTTATTAGAAGCGAAGCTAGAAGGTCTACACCCACATTTTAAATCTAAACGAGGTCTGCTTAATATCATAGGCAAAGGACTAAAATACATAGCAGGCACCATGGACAGCGATGACGAAAAAGAAATTAGCGACGCACTTACACAATTGAATAAAAGCGAAAGAACAGATGCAAAAAATATTAATAATTTATTATACTTTAGCAACCTTATTTCCGGACAAATAAGCAACGTTACGGACCATATAAATAAGCAGCAAATTATTGTCAGTAATTACATAAACGAACTTAAAGAAACAGCGCAGAATAGGATTAAGACTTTGGAAGACGACATTCAATTCATTAAACATACCTATCAGGTTAACAACGATATATCGCTTTTACGCAATCACGTGGACGACATTGGACAGATAATTTTTTCAAGCAAATTAGGCATAATACAAACAGATACACTGACATCTACAGAACTAAATCTCATTAGCTATAGCCACATAAAAACAGCAGCACTTTTCAAAGATAACACGATCATTATAACCGTCCTCATACCCCAATATTCCAACAGCATCCTATCCCAAATCAAAATTGAACCCCTTCCCAATATAAACAACAAATCATTAATTTTAGACAAATATAATGTATTAGTAGTAGTTGAAGACAATAATATGTACAATGTAGAAATTAAGGACCTCAATAATCTGATATAACAATAATTGTAATAATTATCTATAATCGTTATAGCACTTTTATATAAAAATCGTCAAAAGGTCACCCGAATCTAGTACATAGGACGAACTAAACATGCGGAAAGGTCCTTTTTTGCAAATAACAACGGCACACCCTACGATCAACACCGATTGGGGACAATCGATTTAAGAGGGGAAGAGTTAACACAACACTTGTTACTCAAGTATCGACTTACAACTTCCGGCACGTGTGACCGAAATGCACCAGAAAGTGCATGGTCAGCGTCTGCACTATCTGTTGTGCAGCATAAGATTCGTGGAAGCGAATCACGCCACTTATAATTATTAAAGTTAGAATTAAGTATAAATATTGTAATACGGTTAAGCTAAGCTCAGTTTGAAAACTCAAATAAAGATACGCGATAACGCTGCCCCAATGCAGCTCCGTGAAAAAAATTATATTTTTTTGGTTTTCCATTAACCAAAATATTAACTTATATGTATGTATATATAAAGTGCTGTTCTGTGTAATTGTAATTTCTATAAAGAAATTAATATATTTAAAAAAAAATATATATATATGTACATATATATACCGCTGCTGTGCTGTTATACAAAAAAAATGCCGCTAGTGCCGAACTCAAAGTGCTAAAAAACAAAAATTGAAGTCCAACACCGGTAAAAAAAAATCCGAAACTGCCGTTCGGTACAACAAATTAAAAAAAAAAAACAGTATACTTATTCCGCACGGGTCTGCGTCAATATCGTCATCATCGCTGCTGTTGCCTCAACGCTAACATTCGCTCCGCTGCTACGTCAACTTTTACATCGACGGCACATCCACTGCTGCTGACGCTTCGTGAGAATGAGCTGCAATTGCATCGTTTGCAAAAGGGAAGTGAAAGCAGGCAAACCGCCGACGCATTCACAACAGGTAACGAGTGCGAATCACTGAAAGTAGGGCGAACAAAAGAAAAAACAAGTACGAAAATTAAAAACAAAACAAGGAGCAAGTGCACACTTTCAGTTTTTGGCCCTCCCTCTTTTCATTTTCACATACGTATATATTTATATTATTGCATATTTATCATATCATAATATTCAAACACGTCTATATACATACAAACATATGTATATATGCATTTGTGCATCTATGCAATTGAGTGAAAGGGGGATTATGGGATGTGCGGTAGCATTTTTAATTAAACATTAAGAAACATTAAGGTGCAACACTTTTATATGTGGGGCCGCCACTCATTTGCCATCCCTGTCAAACAACGAGTCTCGCTCACCAGCCATTAAGCAAAATGACAGTTCAACGAGTCGGCCATTACGAAATCGAAGAAAGCAAACACTACAACCACGCAAAGATGACTCATTCCTTTTTACCTCAACCTTCTAAGCAACCAGACGTGTAGCGCTCCACCGTATTTTGTTCATCAACTTATAAATAACTTTCTGGGACAAAGCTGCCGGAAATATATGTGAGAATTGCGAGTAATAACCTTTTGATGTTTAAATAAAGAACGCGAATAAACTAAATTGGTGACCCGACGTGATTAAAGTGGATTTCGAAACTTGTTTTTTTTTTCACGCAAAGTGTAACTTTTCACAACACATGATAGTGACGCGCCGCGTGTTTTCAAATTCAATCACTTTAATATTCATTTTTATACAGACTAATAAGTGCAAGCGTGACATCAATTGCAAATTCACGCTCGTCGTGACTTCTCGTCAGTGTCCGAAATTGTGTGCAACCCGGTGACCACGTGCTTTGAATCGATCCGGTGACATGCCATTGGAGCATACACCAAACAAAACAGTGAGCTGTAACTCGCCAAGCACGTGCACCAATATTCCAAGCGTCCTAACACCACTTTCTTCGAACATGACCACAAATGACCCAGCTCTGGCCATCGGCGACGCCACCGATGAAACTCAGAACACCGCATCAGTCGTAGCTGTGTCCAGCTGCAAGCTCCCGCAGTTCTGGTCCATCCAGCCTCGTTTGTGGTTTGTCCAGGTCGAAGCAGCGCTACAGGTGGCCCGTATCACAAATGACGCATCACGCTACAATCACATCGTCAGTGCCTTGGACACTGATTCAATGTTGCAGCTAGCGGACTTCCTGCAGAATCCACCAGAGACCGACAAGTACGCGAAACTGAAGGACGAGATACTGAAGCGGTTTTCAGAATCCAGCGACCGCCAGCTTCACCGAGCGCTCACGAAGGTTCAACTCGATGACAAAAAACCTAGCCAGCTCCTGCGCCAGCTCAGAATTCTCATGGGCGACAGGGCCTCAGAGGACTTACTGCCTATAAAGTGGTTGGCATTGTTACCACCATCTACCAGCCGGTGTCTCAAACTACTCCGAGATGCCCCTCTAGACGAGCTTGCTGAAGTCGCAGACGAGCTGATGGAAAACCAGGCTGGCCATTCCGTCATGGCAACACATCACCAGCCTGCCCAGGCAGCACACAAGGGCGAAAAATTCGAAAATTCTCTGCTCACCAGCATGGCAAAGGACGTGTCCGGCCTTAAACTTGCCATAGCCGACCTGGTGACCTGTATCAAGGAACAGGGGATTACTCGAGACCGACCCCAAGCAGCATCTGGCCGTCTCCAGCAGTCATCATCGAAGGAAAAGCCAGCCTCAGACAGGAAGAAGTTTTGCTACTATCACCGTCTCTATGGGTCCAGAGCCAAAAGTGCGAGCGTCCTTGCACCTTCAACTCATCGACGGAAAACTAACCTCGCTGTCGACCATCCAGGCGGCCGGCGACAGCATAGAGGCTAACACACCACCAACAAGAGAACATCGCCTTCACATCCATGATCGCACAACAAACATGGGGTTTCTTGTCGATTCTGGATCAGTGATCTCTCTCATGCCTAAGTCCGCCATCACTCACACGATCAAGGAAGATGATCTGACTCTCTTCGCAGCCAACGGGACCGTTATCCGAACCTACGGTCGAAAATCATCACCCTCGACTTCAATCTTCGCCGTACTCTTAAGTGGCCATTCATAATTGCAGATGTCAAGTCAGCCATTCTCGGTGCAGACTTCCTGGTCCACTTTGCATTGCTTCTAGATCTCAAAGGACGAAGTCTCATCGATACAACCTCGTCATGCACAACTCAGGGCACACTATCTGAGGCCACGGTACACAGCATTTCAACAATCGACCGCTCCATCTGTCCTGGTGCACATGACGCCAAATACCTGCAACTACTCAACCAATTCATCGAGATAACTCATCCCAGCATCAATCCTGTCACAGCCACTGACAGTCAAGTCGCTCATTATATTGAGACAACTGGGCCACCAGTATTTGAGCGCCCACGACGTCTCACCGGCGAGAAGCTACAAATAGCCAAATATGACTTTGACCTCCTGCTACATCATGGCGTGATCCGTCCATCGAGCAGCCCATGGGCCAGCCCTATCCACATGGTGCCCAAGAAGACTGGTGGATGGCGCACCACAGGTGACTATCGAAAACTCAACGCCAGCACAGTTCCAGATCGATATCCAGTCCCTCATGGGGATGACATTCTCCAGCGTCTCCATGGATCCACCGTTTTCTCCACCATCGACTTAGTCAGGGCTTACCATCAGATACCCATGGCCAAGTCAGACATTGCCAAAACAGCTGTAACCACTCCTTTTGGACTTTTCGAATTTCTGGGTATGCCACCCGGACTACGCAACGCCACGCAGACTTTCCAGAGTCATATGGAGAACATCCTCAGAGATTTGGACTTCGTGGGCTGCTTCATAGACGATCTGATTGTCTATTCTCAGTCCCACGAACAGCACCTACGACATCTCACCACCATCTTTGAAGTCCTGCGCGCACACCATCTCACCATCAATCCAAAGAAGTGCCAGTTTGGCAAGTCTGAAGTCATCTACCTGGGGTACACCATCAACAAAGACGGCTACACTCCACCCGCCGAACGCACGCAAGCAATCGCCGATTACACAAAGCCAGAAACCGTCAGCGATCTACGTCGTTTCCTGGGGATCGTCAACTACTACCGGCGAGCGATTCCTCAAGCGGCCCAGATACAATCACCACTGACGGACTTTCTCAAACATGCCAAGAAGAAGGACAACACTAAAATCCAGTGGACACCTTCTGCAGATCAAGCCTGGCAAGACTGCAAGAATAGTGTCATCCAAGCCACGCGCCTGGCTTTCCTCGCACCAAACGCCATCCTCTCTTTGAGATCCGACGCCTCGGATACAGCCATTGGGGCCGTTCTTGAACAGCGACACAAGGACTCGTGGCAACCACTGGCCTTTTTCTCCCGCAAGCTCAGTCCAGCAGAGACCAGATACTCCACGTACGACCGTGAACTTCTAGCCATCTTTGCTGCCATCAAGTTTTTCAAGCACATTCTCGAGGGAAGAAACTTCAGCATCTTCACCGACCACAAACCAATCATCTACGCATTTTCTCAACGTGCTGACAAGGCATCACCTCGCCAACTACGTCAATTGGACTACATCTCACAGTTCTCAACTCAGATTTTCCATACCAAGGGCACAGAAAACGTCGTAGCTGATGCGCTTTCGAGGATTAATGCCATAACCATGCCAACCAAACTTGACGCTGAGACCATTGCACTGGCACAACTCCAAGACGACCAGCTTAATGATGTCCAATCCAGCACATCTCTAAAGCTGCACCTGCTGAACATCGAAGGTCACGATATACTGTGCGATGTGACCAATAATACTGTGCGACCTTATCTTCCACAGCCACTCAGACGCCAAGCCTTTGACATCATCCATGGTCTTTCTCATCCTAGTGGCAGGGCCACAGCCAAGGAGCTCACCGGAAGATTCGTCTGGCCAAGTATTAGGAAAGAAGCACTCCTCTGGTCCAGACAATGCATACCATGTCAACGTTCCAAGGTCCATCGTCATAATCGCACCACACCAAGTCACATTGACGTACCAGACAATCGCTTCGAGCACGTCCACCTGGATCTCATAGAGCTGCCCATAGTCAAGGACCTTCGCTACGGTCTGACGATCATCGACCGCTTCAGCAGATGGCCACACGCCATACCACTCAGCAACATGACAGCTGCGACAGTTGCACACGCCTTTTACACTCACTGGATCTGTCAATTCGGCACACCTTTGACAATCACCACTGATCAAGGTCTGCAATTAGAATCAGCATTGTTCACCTCACTCTCACGAATGCTGGGCATTCATCGTATCAGAACGACACCGTATCATCCTCAATCGAACGGTCTGGTGGAACGTTGGCACCGTACACTCAAGGCGGCTCTCATGTGCAACAATGAGACACCTTGGCCGGACATGCTACCGTCAGTTCTACTAGGACTCCGAACCGCATACAAACCAGATCTGAAAGCATTTCCTGCTGAAATGCTTTTCGGGACTACACTGCGCATACCCGGTTATTTTTTCGTTACAACAAGCACACCAGCTGATCCACAAACATTCGTGAGAAAATACAGGCAAATCATCCAAGCAATCAGGCCAACACCAACAGCTCATCACACCAAACACAAGCTGTTCCTACTCAAAAACCTTGACACGTGCACCCACGTCTTCAAGAGAGTAGACTCCATCAAGAAGCCTCTCGAACAACCATACACTGGCCCCCATGAAGTCATCCAGCGTGTAGACGACAAAACCTACATCATCAGGATCAATGGGGCAGACAAGACAGTCTCAATCGACATGCTGAAGCCAGCATACATTGAGTTAACAGACAACCCAAAACCCACACCACCCAACCTAAACAATTCGTGCCTTTCTCCTTCAGACCAAGTCACTGGTAGGGGAGTGGATGTGGCGGCCGACAGCACTCATTTGCCATCCCTGTCAAACAATGAGTCTCGCTCACCAGCCATTAAGCAAAATGACAGTTCAACGAGTCGGCCATTACGAAATCGAAGAAAGCAAACACTACAACCAAGCAAAGATGACTCATTCCTTTTTACCTCAACCTTCTAAGCAACCAGACGTGCAGCGCTCCACCGTATTTTGTTCATCAACTTATAAATAACTTTCTGGGACAAGGCTGCCGGAAATATAGTGAGAATTGCGAGTAATAACCTTTTTGATGTTAAAATAAAGAACGTGAATAAACTAAATATATATTGCAGACCAAGATTTTTAAACGAAATAAAGTTTTACAATCCGGTTCTTTGCAAAAATTTCTCGTTAAAAGAAAACAAAAATCAAGAACGTTCAACTGTGCTATTGCTCATTTTTGCATATCCCATCGGTTTAGCTTTCGTATACTTGGGAATCAATATTATTTCTTATCGTTTTCGTAACCGATTCCAAATACATATGTTGCCAACCTTTATTGCTATTGGTTTGGCTTTCGTATATTTGGGAATCGATATGTATATATTTTTCGTTTTTGTTATCGATTTTTAATATATCTGTTGCCAACCTTTATAGTTTTTTTTTCGGAACTTTAATTTAAACAAGCAAAAATGAGCAAGCCAAAACCAACTATCGCCAACCTCTCTCCAAGTAAGGGGTTGATCGACTTAAAGTCTTAAAGCGTCAAAGGACGGTGGCGAAAAGTAGCATTTTGCGCATAAAAACGGGTCTTCTAGAAAAGACTATGTCATTAGATCCAATCGAATTGGAATGTCGTCTGGATATACTAAACTCACATAGTGAGAAATTGATGAAATGTCAGTCTAAAATTGAAGATATTGATGAAGATGGTATGGCCCGAGGGGAGTTAGAGGACATAATTGTAGAAACAAATTCTATAATTAAAACAATTTTGGCCATAAATAGAACATCTATTGCTGAAACATCATTCGTAACGTCTCACAGCTCAAGACTCCCAAAAGTAAATTTGCCGAAATTCAAGGGAGAATATTCGGAATTTAAAATGAGTTTGTTTGAGAGTTTAATTCACAATGATCCAAACATCCCAGATATTGAAAAATTTAACAATCTGGTTAATTGTCTTTCTGGGGAGGCTCTGGGCACGGTAAAGGCGTTTCAAATGTCGGATGAAAATTATCCGAAGGCGTTGGCAAGTCTCAAAAAGGTTTACGACAATAAATGTTTAATTTTTTTGAATAGGATTTCAACACTTTTTGAGCTGCCAACTATCCCTAAGCCATCAGTTCCTTCATTGCGCGCGATGATTGATGAAGTGTCGGCTGTATATGACTCATTGCAATCGCTGGGCGATGAGAAACAAATCACAAATGCGAGAAAGAGACTTTTATGTTGATGACTTATTAACAGGATCTGAAAATTTGGAGTCTCTAGATCTTATAAGAAGTGAAGTAATTAAAATATTAAACTCGGCCGGATTCACCTTAACGAAGTGGTTTTCGAACCGTCCTAAATTTATCGACAGTAATTGTACTGAAAAGTCATTAAGCTTCAATGACAAAAATTCAACTAAAACACTAGGAATCCATTGGTTGCCGAAAGAGGATTTGTTTCGATTTGTTTTGGATGCCAATTTTCATGATCTGCGAGCTACTAAACGAAACATACTATCAGTCTCTGCTCGCCTTTTCGATCCTCTTGGATTATTAGCCCCACTAGTTACCAAAGCAAAAATCTTATTGCAAGAGCTTTGGATCCAACAACTAGATTGGGATGAGTCGATTCCATTGCGCCTTGATACTAGCTGGCAGAACTTTAAAGCCAACCTAATGCAGCTCTCATCGATAAGCATTCCTCGTTACGTAAACGTTGAGTCGGGTGCTATCTGCCAAATACACGGCTTCTCTGCTGCGTAAACATACGAAGCCAATCTGCTAGTGGTATTAAATGTATGCTGCTTACTGCAAAGTCTAGAGTGGCTCCACTGAAGACAAAATCTCTTCCGCGTCTTGAGCTCTCGGCAGCACATCTTCTTGCCAAATTATGGTCAAGAGTAGCGCCTATGTTGAGTCGACAATTTGAAAAAATTATATTTTTCACAGACTCTGAACAGAGAACGGCTTCCGTTGAGCGCAAAAATGTTCATGCACGATCAATACCCGAACTATCAGCCCATTCGGCTCAAGCGCTCAAAATGGCATTCGTGAATGTTTTCGCTACTGAGCTAAATTCAGCTCAATTGCGGTAAATTCGTTTGCTTGCTGAGTTTATTCACGCTCGTGTTGAAACAGCTCTACTCAGGCGTTCGCTCATTCGGCTCAGCAATGATCGTGTTGAACGAAAACAAAAACACAAAAGAGCAAACTCAATGGGTATGAGCAAACTCAACGCATATGAATAAACTCACTGTGCTTGAATAAAAGCGCCGCCTCCTTAAGCGATTTGCAGCACTTATGTCTGTTTAAATTTGAAGAATTTTTTGGCAAATATTTTAAAATATTGTTACAGGATTGGCAGTAGTATCTATATATGTAAATCCATTCCAAATAGTGCCATCCTCTTTAATAATTTCAGATAATATATTCCAAACATGGCTCCTTCCCTTATGTCGGGCTGACAATGTGTAGGCGTTTGTACGTATTTTTTCTAAAATATCTTCTTGCTCCATATCGACGGGATGACAAATACATATTAAAATATAAGATGTGTACCAAAATCTTAGTGCAATGCATGTGACACATAAGCTGATCGCGAACAAAGCATACAAAAACAATATACATACCAGAGAACTGCAAAACTCACTTTTTCCTTAAATCGGCTCATACGCAAAAGTTTTTATTTAATTCCAATCACTGAGCGAAAGTGAGCTAAACATTTCGTGAAGTGAGCGAGCATGAGCTAAATATTTCGTGAAGTGAGCAAACGTGAGCAAAGCATTTCGGACCGAAGGCTCACATTGTACGCAAATGAGCGGTTCGGCAACATGAGCTGATTTTTACTCAACGCTGTGTTTCGCTCAGTGATTGGACTTGAATAGAAACTTTTGCGTATGAGCTGATTCAAGGAAAAAGTGAGTTTTGCAGTTCTCTGACTCTGAAATCGTAGTGCATTGGGTAAAAACGCATCCATATTCATTACAAACCGTTGTTGCAAATAGAGTGCCTGAAATCCAAGAATTAATTGACAATATAAATTGGCGACATGTGCCCACAAAACGAAATCCTGCGGATCAAGTGTCTCGGTGTTGTAACGTAGATGAATTGAATGATTCAATATGGTTTGGCGGTCCACAGTTCCTCCTAGAATACCCCGCTTTATGGCCAATTAACACTCACTTCCAGCTCTCCCCAGACGATAAAGCATTAGCCATAAATGTGAAACAGAGTACACTACTGAACCTTATCGAGAAATTCTCTTCTCATCAAAAATTGCTTCGTGTGGTTGCCTATCTATTACGGTGGATTAGACGACCAAAATTGCCTACGGAGGGAAAGGACCTGACATCTGACGAATTGCACTTAAGTTTTTTGAAAATTGTTCAGTTGATTCAGCATTCGGAATTTGCTAATGAAATCCAAAAACTGACGAAAGGCACCACGCTACCCGCAAACTTGCAAAAACTCAATCCGTTGCATGAGTACTCGGATATGTCGCTTCCGAGTAGGAGGTCGCTTTTTAAATGCACCTCTCCCATACGATGCCAAATTCCCATTATTACTAAATAAGAATTCGCACTTCGTTATCAATTATTTACGGTCCCTGCACTTTCGAAATCACCACGCAGGGGTAAAAGCGTTGGTTGCGCTTCTTCGAGAACGCATATGGCATTATATGCCGAAGTTGCAAACCCAAATAATGGGAAACTTGCCAGTTGAAAGACTTCGAGCGCTACGACCCTTTCTTATATGTGGCGTAGATTTTTGTGGTCAAATTTATACTACATTAAAAATTCGCGGTCGACCACCCGTAAAAACCTACATCGCAGTTTTCGTTTGTTTCACGTCTAAAGCAGTACATTTAGAATTAGTTTCTGACTTATCAACTAATTCCTTTATTCTCGCCCTAAAAAGGTTCATTGGTCGCCGAGAGATGCCACAGACGATATACAGCGACAACGCAACCAGTCTCAGTCTCCGAAGGCAATGGGAATCGCCGCCAAAGAAGGGTTCAAATTCGCCTTTATACCACCGAGGGCGCCGCACTTCGGCGGATTATGGGAGGCGGCAGTGAAGTCCGCCAAACACCTCGCCGTGCGCGCAATGGGCAACGTGCTGCTCACCGCCGAAGAACTAGGAACACTGCTGGCCGAAGTGGAGGCCATCCTCAACTCGCGCCCCCTCGCACCGTTGAGCCAGGATCCCAACGACGGCGAATCATTGACTCCAGAACGCCTACTATAAGGGTGCTCCCTCCGAGCTTTACCACCGGCACAAGTGTCAACGGACCCAATTCGAGAGATGGCAACTTGTTTGCTGTCTCAAGTAACAGTTTTGGCGACAGTGGTCCAAAACGTACATTACCAGTCTTCAGGAGCGCAACAAATGGCTGCACCCGAAACGCAACCTGCAGCCCGGCGATCTCGTCCTCGTCCACGAAGACAACACGCCATCGCAGCATTGAGCACTAGGACGAATCGTGCGTGGAAGGACGACACTGAAAGGTGCGAATGGCAGACGTGGCAACCAAGGCAGGCACCATCAAGCGCCCCATTCACGAGCTCGCCCTGCTGCCTATCGAAGTTGAAGGATCATGATCATGTCAAGGTGGCCGGTGTTGCGTCAAGCGACTTTATAAGTCTAAAAATAATGGTTTAAAAATAAATTTGTAAAATTAATTAAATAATCTATGAATATATTATTAAATGTTTTTCATATCATGTAAATACTTACCATTTTTATATTAACAAAAAAAAGAAAAAATCCATTACCAACGTATTAGAATGCTCTATTACCGTGGATTATGAGATTGCTGAATTATATCTAGGTATACTTACCCTTCTCTTATATATGTACATACTTACCACTAGATTAAGCCGTTAGGTTAATTTTTAAGCTAAGCCATGAAATCCGTTTAATAAAGAATTCACTTGTATAATAACCATAATCGAGAACGGTCGTTTCGTAATCGGCATTTTTATACTCTCGCAACAATGTTGCTAAGGAGAGTATTATAGTTTTGTTCACATAACGGTTGTTTGTAAGTCCTAAAACTAAAAGAGTCAGATATAGGGTTATATATACCAAAGTGATCAGGGTGACGAGTAGAGTCGAAATCCGAATGTCTGTCTGTCCGTCCGTCCGTCTGTCCGTCCGTCCGCCCGTGCAAGCTGTAACTTGAGTAAAAATTGAGATATCATGATGAAACTTGGTACACGTACTCCTTGGCTCCATAAGAAGGTTAAGTTCGAAGATGGGCAAAATCGGCCCACTGCCACGCCCACAAAATGGCGGAAACCGAAAACCTATAAAGTGTCATAACTAAGCCATAAATAAAGATATTAAAATGAAATTTGACACAAAGGATCGCATTAGGGAGGGGAAAATTTGAACGTAATTTTTTTGGAAAACTGGGCGTGGCCCCGCCCCCTACTAAGTTTTTTGTACATATCTCGGAAACTACTATAGCTTTGTCAACCAAACTCTACAGAGTCGTTTTCTTAAGGCATTTCCATATACAGTTCAAAAATGGAAGAAATCGGATAATAACCACGCCCACCTCCCATACAAAGGTTATGTTGAAAATCACTAAAAGTGCGTTAACCGACTAACAAACAGCGTCAGAAACCCAGGCTTTTTTTAAAAATTGAAAATGGGCGTGGCCTCGCCCACTTATGGACCAAAAACCATATCTCAGGAACTACTATACCGATTTCAACGAAATTCGGTATATAATATTTTCTTAACACCCTGATGACATGTACGAAATATGGGTGAAATCGGTTAACAACCACGCCTTCTTCCAATATAACGCTATTTTGAATTCCATTTGATGCCTTTTCTGTATAATATATACATTAGGAACCAATGATGTTAGCGGAATAAACCTTTACACAAATACGGTATATGAAAAATATGTAAATGACGTATAATGAAATCTCGATTATCACTTTATCATGCGAGAGTATAAAATGTTCGGTGACACCCGAACTTTGCCCTTCCTTACTTGTTTCATATTGAATTTTAAAGTTAAGTCTAAGTTGCCTCTGGAAATGTATTAAAATAATAATACGCACTTTAGAAAGGCAACACATATTTTTAAAAAATAAAAAATCAAGTAAAAATAGATTTTCGAAGTATGGCATTATTAATTGAGACAAATATTATACAACCGCCAATGGATGTGTGCTGAGCGCTCATTTGTGCATATGTGTTTGAATAAACAGTGGTTCATAAATTGAAGTTATTATAATTTAAATGTGCAGAAATGTTATCAGCGATAGAAAACAGTGTCCAAAATTTAAAAAGAAAAATTAATTCATTAATTTGGAAGCAGCTGGAACTTTAACCAAAGAACATCTTTCGAAATATTTATTATACTTTTTATTATTTGTGTTACATTTTACAAATTGATGGAAGTTATAAAGAAACTTACAATTGTTATGCCATTTTACAAACTTACTTTTTATGCCCTTCTTTCCATAAACTGCTATTCCCCTCATCTAGTCGTTCGCATTTTGCCAACTTTGCGGCTAAAAATTTGCCCATCCCTGCTTTATATTATTAGTTGGGAAGAAATATATAAAATCTGGTCGATACTACTAAGCAACACATATTCATAAAGCAGGCCTTTCAATTTTTAAAAATTCCCGCGACAAAATTATTATTCTCAAAAATATTTTATATAAATATTTTATTTTTTTTTATTGAAAAAATTCAAAATTTCAAATCACAATGTTTAATCCCCTAATTGAGATAATCAAACTTTGTCGCAGAAATTTTTAAAGTTTGAAAAGTGAACTTTCTGAATATGTGATGGTTATCTTTGAGAAACTAAAATTAGTTGGTGAAATTTTAGTTTGAATGAAAAAACAAAAGTTCAAAAAATTTGTTTTGAAGCACCCTTATGTATATGGAGTTGTTCTCCTTCCTTTTCAGGTATTGGCTCTTCTCCTATTAGAATTACTTATATTAAAATTTTTTTGTATATTGCTTAGAATTAATATTGTTACCTAATATGTGTCCAAATTTTCCCTATAATTTCTATGCGCCTATTAAGTATAGTGTTTGTTCAATCTAATCCCTGATCTTCTCTGTTAATAATATCATTAGGGAATAATTTAGTGTATAATAATTTGATTGTGGGAAAAGCCTCTTTCAAATCGTACTTTAAGTGCAGTATATTCCCGTAACTACTTTTGTATTTAAATAATCTTTTATAACACCAATTAAATTTTTTGTTCCATATGTCATATTCTATTAAAAACGTTTATTATTAAAATAAGAAATCGTTTCTAAGACGGGCTACCGCTGTCTATTGCTAGTTGTTGTTTGAAATGATTTAATCTTTTTTTATATCATGAATCTGATATTCTACGCTGCTTTCCGCAGAAATTTTCGTATTTGTTAGTCAATTACATGAGTCGTTTGGCTTTCCAGAATTAAATAAATTATTTTGACAATGCGTCAGCAACTATATTTGTTGCCGCTGGTTAGTTAATTATTTTTGGAGAAAATTCTTCAACAAGTGCTCTCGTCTTTTATTTTTTATACTCTTGCAACCAGTTGCTACAAGGATTATAGTTTTGTTCAAGTAACGGTTGTACGTATCACCTAAAACTAAGCGAGATAGATATGGGATTATACATATATAAATGATCAGGACGACGAGAAAAGTTAAAACCCGGTTTACTGTCTGTCCGTCCGTCCGCCCGTTCATACTGTAACTTGAGTAAAAATTGAGATATCTTGATGAATCTTGGTATGTGGGTAGCACTAAATTAAGATATAAGAACTGTAATTTGGTACAGAGGATGGCAGTAGCAAGGGGTACCAGTTTGAAAATTTTTTTTAGAAAAGTGGGACTGGCCTCGCCCTCTAATAAGTTTAATGTAGGTATATATCTCTTAAACCACATAAGTTCCGACAACCAAATTTTCTATATGTAAATCTTTTAAGAACTTCTACCGAGAGTAAGAAAGTGGAGGATAACCTCGTTCACTCCCCATATAATGGTACTGTTAAAAACTACTAAAAGCGCGATAAACCAATAACTAAATACGCCACAATACATTAAGTTTTACCTCCGAGGTGATTTGAAAGGGCTTTATGGGAGCCGGTATGAAAATTTAACCATGGGCGTGGCACTGCACACTTTTTGATGAAATCCTATATCTCAAGACCCAATTAACCGATTTCGATAAAATTTAGTACGTGAAATTTCTCTTACATTTTCATGTAACATTGTGAAATTGAACGAAATCGGACCACAATCACGCCTTTCTCCCATATAGCACAATTTTAAATTCCACTTGGTTCGTTCAGTTTCCAGTACACAAATCAGAAATTTCAAATGACAAAGGTTGATGGTCAGTGTGTATTTCCAAATCACTCACTCCGTATAGATAATTACGCAATGATTTTAATTCTTTTTCATTGGTTGCATAGTTTGATTCAGAGGAATCTAATGTTTTTTGAAATAATAATAATGGGTTTACCATCCGGTGATACTCGTAACATAGCACCCAAAGCAAAATTTGATGCATGATTAGTTAAAATAATTTTTTTGTTATAGTCAGGTTCGATCTTTTTCGGATCCTATTGGTAAAATTTTGACTTTTCAGAAGATATTTTCATATTTGAATCCTTTAATATTTTAATTTTAAAATTGAAATGTTTCCAAGCTTTTTGAAAAAGTTACAACATCGCCAACATAAACATGACAGAAGTTGCATATATAGTCTCTTAAAACGTTATAGAATTGATTGAGGTATGCACTGCGACCTTGGGTCTATTGTGCTAAACCGTTATACACGGCTCGTTAAAAAATACTTGGTGCATTTTTTAATTCAAATGACATTCGTTAAAATTCATATTTTTCGTTATTTACCAAAAATACCGTTCTCTATATTGTTTTCATTCATTAATATTTGGTAAAAAGAAGACTCTAGGTCGATTGCGGAAAAAATTTAGATTTTCCTAAATTTGTAAGTAACAGGTAGCGCAAAAAATACCCTCCGATGTTTTTGAGAAAATGAAAAACTTTTTTAAAAAATTATAAACTTTGATTCTGCTTGTGGATTATTTTTATTTTGTCTTTTAAACCTCACATTCTTGACGAATATTGTCTTTAAGAGCTGCAAGAGTCTGAGGCTTGTTAACATAAGCCCGCTACATGGTCCAATATGGTTTTTTTCGATTTTTTTTTTTAAATCAATTACTAATCTTAATTTTGGCCGGCCATCGCCATATATTACCTTTTTGGAACAACTTTTTATTTGTTTTTGCAACAAATTTTAAATTTTGTTTTTAGCGAAATTGTTTACTGTAATTGAATAAGGCTATTATTTTGATCAAATTGGATTTTCCTCAGTTGTTCGTATTTCCGTTTTAACATCGGTACGAAAGGGTAAATCTTAATTTACTTCCTATATAATGTGAAAATTCATTATTTACATATGTTAGCATACCCGAAATACGCGCACTCTCTTATTCCACAACTAAGCGTAATGTGGAACCCAATTCTATCTTAGTACGACATTAAGCATTACTATATACATATATAATGTATAATTGATACATGTTTAGAGTATAGGAATGTAACTCGCGTGATCTGGTAAAAAAAGTATCTTTACTTTGATCACCCGTTAGTATATATTAGCACTTAGCTATAAGTGCCCCTCCGATGCCCGGGCGAGGTCGGAGGTATAAAAGCCTTCTCTCCGCATACCGGCTCTGCGGACGAGTAACCAACCCTTTCCGGATTACTCGTGGGACCAAATATGCACGGAAACAATAATTCAACAACAACAACAACATCAACTACAACAACCAAATTGACGACAACAGCAACGACTAAGGACATGAACTATCGGAATCCTATTACGGAATCCGAAGAAGACGAGCTACTTGCCTGCAGCCAGGAGACGAGTAAGAGTACTACCGGACATACCAACTAAAGTATACCGGTAGATACAGCAGTAAAAGTCCCTGATATAAGGGAGGAAGCGTCCACCTCCAAAGCTGCCATGAGCACCAACCAAAGTGCACTGGCGGCTAAAGGAGAAAACAGAAAGAAGCGCAAGAAATCCCAGAATCAGCTGAGGAAAAACCGGTACCAGAGGGCAGTCTTCATACTAGGGAAGATAGCCAAAGACCAGGCAGCCGGTACCCCAGTTGATGAGGCTGAAACAAAGCGCCTAAATCAAATATGAAGGCTACCTGAAAAGGAAGCAATCACAACCTCAAGAAGAGAGCAAGCGAGAGAGCACTTCTCAGAAGAGAAATCGCTCCATCAAAGAAGTACCCGGAACTCAGCCCAAAAAACCGAGGCGGAGCGAAGGTAAACACAGCAGCACAACAACGGCAAGGCATTTCTGCGATGTTACCAGAGATAGCCTGCAGGTGGCCATCATAGACGGAAATTCCTCCTCTCCGAGCACAATGCAGGAGAGATGGGTGAGATCGACGTCAGATTGTCGAGTATGGTGCTAAGCTATATACTCGACAATCCTGCGGGTCCTCACCCGGAGTTTGACTCTTCTAAGACCCTCACGGGCTACAGAGTCATCAAGTGCGCGGACCAGGCCTCGCTAGATTTCCTGACGGGTAGTGTTGCTAAAATTAGCAACGCCTTTGTAGGCCTCCAATTAAGGCTTATACCCACCAAGGACATTCCGAAGAGACCTCGTGCTTGCATTTGGTTACCCCCTCTAGAGGAGCCAGGCGAAAAACTCCTGCGGTGCATTAAGCTGCAGAACAAATCTATACCTAGTATAGATGAGTGGCAGCTAATCAAGGAGGAAAAACCGAATAAAGCAAGCAAGCCAATACTAGTGGCCATTTGTGATGAGTCCATTGAGGCTCTGAAGAAGACTGACTACAAAATCAGCTTCGGAACCCGCAAAGCCAGACTAAAAATCTTCCAAAGCGACAAAGCGGCTGACGAAGACGACATGTAAGAGGTCGACGACGCCAGCTAGTTGCTAAAGAATGTGGTACTCGAAGAGTGCTACAGCGAATCTGACAACCTTCGTGAACGATTGGGGCATCGACATCAGCCTAGTACAGGAGCCTACTTGGCCCATGACGAAGACATACCACCGGCCCTGCTCACCAGACTAGTAGAGGAGAACAGGAAGGAGGATGTCCTAATAGGGTGTGATGCAAACGCAAGGCACACCGTATGGGGTAGCTCCAGTATAAACACCAGAGGTGAGTCACTCTTGCAGTATATTTTGAACAGTAATCTAAGTATTTGCAATAAGGGCGATAAGAAAACTTTTATTTTCCTAAGCTCGGATAGGTTTCCGGGGTGGGAGGAAGTGCTTGACCTCACGCTATCAACAGACACAGACAGTCTCGTTGTGGATAACTGGAGGGTATCCAATGAGCCTTCCATGTCGGATCACTCCTGGATACTCTTCAGCATCCGCGAGAAGTACAGTGCGCCTCTCACTTACCGGAACCCTAGAATAACGGCATGGGGAAAATTTACCAGTATAGCAATAAAATGCCTTGAAATGGGAGGCAATAAGAGCATCAGAAATCCTGAGGAATTAGATTCAGAAGTAGAGAAGTTGGAAAAAATCCTAACCAGAACTTTTAATAAATCTACTCCGCTAACAGTTTTGAAAAAGAGAAAGTCTCTTCCTTGGTGGAACAGTGAACTCAAGAATTTGAGAACACAACTAAGGAAGGCTTTCAATGAGAGTTTTAGAACCAAAAACAGTTTTGAAAAAGAGAAAGTCTCTTCCTTGGTGGAACAGTGAACTCAAGAATTTGAGAACACAACTAAGGAAGGCTTTCAATGAGAGTTTTAGAACCAAAATCTGGCAGCCATATAAAGACAGTATGAAAGAATACAAAAAAGCATTCAGGAAAGCTAAAAAGGACTCATGGCGATCTATCTGCACATCGATAGAAAGTTGCACAGAAGCTGCCAAGCTGAGTAAAATGCTATCCAAAGATCATATTAATACTGTCTACATTAGGGCGGAGGGAAGTTATTGAACCTCCTCGGCAAAAGAGTCTCTGGAGGTACTAATCACAACGCACTTCCCCTGGAGTTAGCAAACACCTTCAATGAGGGTTCAACCAGAACCACCGCTGACCGCAGCTGATTATCGAAGCCAAATAGTAGACAAAAGAAAAATCAAATACGCCATAAATAGTTTTGCACCATATAAAGCGGCAGGTCTTGACGGGATTATGCCCATAATGCTGCAAAAACTGGTAGAACCAATGGTTCTAAGGCTAGAAAATATTTACAAAGCTAGCATACAACTATCTTACATCCCAAGAAGTTGGAAAAGAAGTAAAGTTGTGTTCCTCCCAAAACCAGGCAGAACACACAAGAATGCCAAGGATTTTAGACCTATAAGCCTTACCTCCTTTATGCTGAAGGTACTAGAAAGGCTAATAGATCTACTCGTAAGAACAATAATGGCGGAGAAGTTATCGAAGTCCCAACATGCGTACATGAAGGGCCGATCAACCGAATCCGCCCTTCACGAGGTGATAAGTGTAATTGAAAAATCACTACATCACAAACAATACACCATGGCTGCATTTCTAGACATAGAGGGCGCCTTCAACAACATAGAAGTAATTGCGATAATTAATTCTCCGGCACATGGTGAGATAGACGACACTGTGTGCAGATGGATACTATCGATGCTTGAGAATAGGAAGATTGTAGCTTCAAACGGCGCTGCAACACAAACAAGCTATGTGAGTAGAGGAACGCCTCAACGGGGGGTCCTCTCTCCGCTTCTATGGGTTGCAGCGCTGAACGAAATACTACTCCAACTAAACGGTGGAGGAGTGAAAGCAGTAGCGTATGCAGACGATATAGTGTTGTTGGTTTCAGGCATGTTTCCTTCAACAGTCAGCGAGATTATGGAAAGAGCACTTCGTAGGTTAAACCTATGGGCTAAAAACAATGGTCTAGGAGTTAACCCGAACAAAACAGAACTGATGCTATTCACTAGCAGAACCAAAATACCTCAGTTTCAACTTCCGGTACTAAACGGTACAACACTCACTCTATCCCCCACAGCTAAATACTTGGGGGTGGAGATTGACACCAAACTGTCCTAGAAAATAAATATAGAAAAAAGAATAAACAAAGCATACATGGCCTACTATACTTGTAAAAAAATCGTCAACAAGAATTGGGGCCTTAAACCAAGTATAATCGTGTTGATGTATACGGCTGTCATAAAACCTATATTTACATATGGAGCTCTGGTATGGTGGCCAGCGCTAAACAAACAATACAATATTAGAAAATTAAATGGAATACAAAGGGCAGCATGTGCGGGTGTTACGGGTGCAATCAGGTCATGTCCGACTGATGCGCTCAATGTGATCCTGCATCAACTACCAATGGACATTTTTATTCACAAAACAGCAGCTAT
The DNA here is from genome assembly GCF_016617805.1 of Bactrocera tryoni. Taxonomy (NCBI): domain Eukaryota; kingdom Metazoa; phylum Arthropoda; class Insecta; order Diptera; family Tephritidae; genus Bactrocera; species Bactrocera tryoni. Next base: position 16,850,872 of record NW_024395977.1, read on the forward strand.
TGCGGCGATAAGAATAAAAGAATTGGGAGTTTGGAATCAGCAGAACTACGGACATAGTGTAATTCTAAACAAGTTCACTATTAACAAATCAGACTACATTCTCCCAAAGCTGGATTTCAATAGACACTTCCAGGTGAGGATACCATCTAGACGAGAATGGAGAAGAGGTTCAATGGTAGAGGAAGATACCACCTCAGTCTATACCGACGGGTCCAAAATAGACTGCGGAGTAGGCACGCGGGTATTCTCCGCTGATCTAGGCATATCTCTCTCTATACATCTACCGAACTCGGCTAGCATCTTCCAAGCAGAAGTACTAGGCATAGAAAAAGCCTGCGAAGTTCTATTAGAAAACCACGGGAATATACATAAAGCAACTATATTTACGGACAGCCAGGCGGCCCTCCTGGCATTGTCTTCACCCATGACAAATTCCAGTATAGTTTACAACTGCAAGAGAGCACTAAGCTCAATAAAAGACAAACTCCAGCTAAACTTGATTTGGGTTCCCGGCCACAGGAACATTTTCGGTAACGAAAAAGCAGACGAGTTGGCAAAGGCAGGAGCTTTCCTCAATGAATCCAAGGCGGAGCTAATACCAAGCCCGCTAGGATCGATAAAAGGAGAGATCAATAGACAATTTCAGCAAATTGCAAACAACAGGTGGAAAAACATTACAAAATGCGTCATAGCTAAACAATTACGGCCAACATATGACAGGAAAAGAACCAATGACTTATTAAATAGGTCAAGAAAAAGTATTTACAGAATAACAGCTACCACCACAAGGCACTGGCCATTTGGAGAACATGCGTTCAAAATGGGATTGCCCTATAACGACATCTGCCGTGGCTGCGTAGTAGCAGGGAACAAGGAAACAATCTTCCACTTTCTCTGCGAATGCCCAGATCTAGCACAGATCCGACACAAAACACTCGGAATCCACCCAACACCAAACCTTGAATGGATTTCCACCCAAAGCATATCGGACATAAGTAGTTTCATCGAAACCTCAAAATGGTTTGAGAGAGAAGGTGAAACGTAATAGCAGATACAGGAGGTTCTACGAATAGTGTATCAAAATGGCACATCAAGTGCTAATTGAGCCCGATAGGGCTGCACTCCTACCTACCTACCTAGCTATAAGGTAAATAAAAATCATAGAATTAAGTTACAAGTATATATATACATACATATATATCTTCTTCTTCTTAATTGGCGTTGACACCGCTTACGCGATTATAGCCGAGTTAACAACAGCGCGCCAGTCGTTTCTTCTTTTCGCTATGTGATTATTTCGTTTGCCATGGTCGTCATCAAAAGGGGGGTTTCTCTTCCGAGGCTGTTGGTATTTTTTCATTGGTATGATGTTTTACGTTGCGGGTCCCCAGAGGATACTTGGTCAGAGACCGGAAGTCGTGAGCTGCTTGAGTCATATGTAAAAGAATCGTTTCTGGCCACTCCCAATTGAATGGCGATCAGAGAACTTTCCTCACTTGCGTGAACTTCTACGAGTACACATGACTCCATCCTCCTCTACTTATATAAATGTAATGAAAAGAATATTATTTCCATTCATTGTACATCTACTAACAGTAGATGTCACTAGGTACATTTAATATAATCGATAGAGGTCACCACATGTATTACTAGGTATAAACATGCGTATACAAAGGAGCAGACGATAGAAAGCACATGCAATTTCAGTAAAATAGAGAAATAATTGACATTAAATGTCGTTTCTTTTAATTTTAGGTAAATAATAATGTAAATAGTGTAAATAGACATAAATAAAATAAAAAACTTTTAATTTTAGATGAAACTACAGTGTCAATTTATTATCCAAAATAATATTTCATTATAAAACGACATTTGCGTCATAACATAACCAAAAATAAAGGAGAATATAATCACAATGGAAAAGTTGAAATTTACCTTCGTTATCAAAGCCGCACAAGGAGGTAAGAGTAATTTTATGGCCGTAACCCAAATAGAAAATACATTGGGAGAAAAATTTGAGATCCCAGAGGATCAACAACCTACCTCACTCCATACCACATTAAAAGGAACGAGTGAGTTCGCAAGAGTAAAGGAAACGTTGACCAAACGACATGAAAAACGGAGCGTTTGGATTTTATTGACCCCAGAGCTAAACCAATGCTATATGGATGAGGCAGGAAATATGCTTTTTAGGGACACATTCCTTGAACAAATCCAAGACAAGGTTGAGCCAGAAGATGGGTTACTAAAAGACCTTTTAAAACAACTACTTGATGAAAAAAAGAAGAACGCCACAGAGAATTTAAGTAAAAAAGCTGAAAAATTCGTTATAGATAAATTTTCGAACAAAAACCCAAATGCGGAGCAGTGGATACGAGAATTTGAAACTGAATGCAGAAGATTGGATGTAAAAGAGAATCAGATGATTGAGATGTTTAAATTATTTCTAGACCGGTCGTGTCTTGACTGGTACTCGTCCATGATGCTGAAATTGACCATAAATTCAAATTGGGCAGAATGGAAAAACAATTTTATCGAAACCTACGCAAGTAAGGGTTGGGCACCTGTCAGGTATGCATTGGGGTATAAATACCATTCGGGGTCTCTGGTAGACTTCGCGGTAAAAAAAGAACGACTATTATTAGAAATTCGTAAAACCACGGACACGGGAATGCTGATCGACCTGATTACAACAGCTCTGCCAAACTTTATTACTGATAAGCTAGATCGTGAATCATTGAAAAAAACTGAAAACTTATTCGGCGCGTTGGGAAAACTGGAACACCTGGCGGAGAAAAAAAAAGAACGAAAAACCGATACCCAAAAGACCAAACCTGAGAAAAATGCATGCACAATATGTGAAAAAAATAATAAGCCCGGACGGCGCCACTCGGAATCGAACTGCTGGTTCAAGAATAAAGAAAATGGAGAACAAAAAAATGAAAAAATCAAACATGTCAATAACGCGGAATTAGAGGTAGAACTAGAACACGAGAGTCCAAAAAACTAATCTTGACACCACTGATTAAAATAAAAGTATTACTCAATGATTTCCTTGAATTGGACGGAATCTATGATTCCGGATCAAACGTGTCATTAATCAATTCAAAATTCTTGAAAAAAAAGAACGTAGTCAATAATCAGGGAAATAATACTAATAATTTACAAACAATCAGTGGTGTAAAGAAAGCCGAAGGCTGGATAGAGGTAAAACTAAAAATTTTCGAAATGGAAAAAAAAATTAAAATATTTGTTGTTGATGATATGAATTTCAAATACGATCTCCTACTTGGTTTAGATTCAATAAAAGAATTCAAATTGACTCACGACGAGAATTTAAACGTCAAACAGAGTTGTTTGAACACAAAAGAAATTGATAAACAAGAAAATATTTCAAAAGAAACGATAAAAAAGAATAATGATATGAGATTTGTTATAAACTTCAATGAACATATAGTAAAAGAAAATTTTCAAATTCAAATTAACCACTTATTATGTGAAGAAAAAAACGAAATCAATAAATTAGTTGAACGATACAAAAGTGTATTCGCCAAAGATAAATACGATATAGGGACAGTGAGGAACTATGAAGCTCACATAGATCTAGTCGTTGAAAAATACCCCAGTAAACGTCCATATAGGTGTACTATAGATGATAAAAAAGAAATAGAGGAGCAGATAGCGAAGCTGTTAGAAAGAGACCTGATCGAGGAGTCATATAGCCCCTTTGCTGCCCCAGTCACATTGGCATACAAACGGGACGAAGGGACGAAATCTAGACTGTGTATAGATTTTAGGGAATTGAACAAAATCGTAATACCTGAATCTCAACCTTTTCCTCTAATCGAGGACATAATGGAAAAAGCGCGAAATTGTAAATATTTTACAAAATTAGATATAAATTCTGCCTTTTGGTCAATTCCCCTAAAGATTACAGATAGGCAAAAGACAGCTTTCGTAACTCAAGAGGGTCACTTTCAATGGACCTGCTTACCGTTTGGCCTGAAAACTGCACCAGCAATTTTTCAACGGATATTAAGTAATATTATTAGGAAAAATAAACTAAAGGATTTCACAGTAAACTATATTGATGATGTTCTTGTTTTTTCTAAAAGTTTCGATGAACATGTGAATCACGTCGGCCAATTGCTGGAGGCTGTATTGAAGGAAGGATTTAGACTTAAATTTTCAAAATGCACGTTTGCGGAAAGTTCAGTAAAATACTTGGGCCACATAATAGAAAATAATAATATATATCCAATAAATGATAATTTAGTAGCTATAAAGGCCTTTCCGACCCCGAAAACTAGAAAAAATATTCGTCAATTCCTTGGAAAAATAAATTTTTATAACAAATATATCAAAGATAGCACAAAGATTCTGGAACCTTTGCATAATTTATTACGAAAAGATCAAAATTTTATATGGACAGAAAGATGTCAAAACTCATTTAATAATATAAAAAACCTTCTATGCTCAAAACCAGTGTTGGGGATCCTCGATCTGGATAAACAAATACACATATACACTGACGCAAGCATACAAGGACTCGGAGCGATTCTAAAACAGCCACAAGAAAAGGGGGACGAAAAACCTATTGCATACTTTTCGAAAAAACTGACAAAAAGACAAACCCAAAAGAAAGATATTTACTTAGAATGTTTAGTTATAAAGGAGGCTATACAATACTGGCAATACCGACTAATGGGAAAGAGATTCACTATTTTTACTGACGACAAACCTCTGTTGCAAGTAAATGTAAAATCACGAACAGATGAAGAACTCAGAAACATGACACTCTTTTTATCACAGTACAATTTTGATATCAAATATAATCCGGGAAAATATAATACTGAAGCCGATTGTTTGAGCCGGAATCCAGTTCTCGAACCAACCGAGGAAGAAGACAAAACCCTAAAAATTGTGAATCTCGTTAGCTTAAACGAAATCTTGGAAGACCAGAAAAAAAACCCAGATTTACAAACAAAAAAAGAGAAATTGGTACTAACAGATAAAATATATTATAAATGCGTAAAAAAGACAAACAAAATTCTGCTATCGGAAAACATGGGCGTTGCATTAATAAAGAAAATTCATAACCATTACTGTCACATAGGTAGAGAACAAATAAAAAGCAAAATAAGCCCGTACTTCACGTTTAAAAATATGACAACACACATAAAAGAGAGTTGTAAGAAATGTACCATATGCATAAAAAATAAGACTAGAGGCCAGGAAAAGTTTGGATTAATGTCTCATTTAGGACCAGCAGAAAAACCTTTTGAAATAGTATCCATAGATACAATTGGTGGTTTCGGCGGTTCTAGATCAACGAAGAGATATTTGCATCTTCTAACAGACCATTTCACGCGATATGCCTATATCTTAACATCACAGACTCAATCGGCAAGAGACTTCACAAAACTCGTGGAAAATGTAATAAAATCGTACAAAATTGAAATAATACTAGCCGATCAATACCCTGGAATAAACTCTACAGAGTTTAAAGAGTTTCTACAGGAAAAAGGCATAAAAATAATATTCACTTCGGTTGATACTCCCTTTTCAAACGGCCTAAATGAGAGACTAAATCAAACGATGATTAATAGGATAAGATGTAAATATAATGAAGGAGAAACAAAAACTGCGTGGACAACAATAGCTCACGAATGCACAAAGCGTTACAACGAAACGGTGCATTCCGTGACAAAATTCAGTCCAAAATATTTGTTAGAGGGTGACGATGTAAAAATTCTGCCAAAAGAGCTGGATAAAGAACATAAAGACCTAAAACATGATAGAGAAATCGCGTTTACAAATAGTCAAAGGTCCCACAATTATAATAAGAAATTGTTTGATAAATCAAGAGTCGAGTATGAATTTAAGATCGGAGAAAAAGTATTTGTTGAAAACGGTAACAAACTGAATAGAAAGAAATTAAGCGAAATAAGAAGCGGTCCTTTTGAAATACTTGAGAAAATATCAAAATGTATCTTTAAAATAAGTACAGGATATAAAAAAGCGGAATCAAATTTATTCCATGTATCAAAACTACTACCAGCTCCTAAAGATGAGATTAGGTAATTATAGAACTTTTTTTTGTACGTCAAAAAAACTCAGTCAAGGGGGGAGATGTAATGAAAAGAATATTCTTTCCATTCATTGTACATCTACTAACAGTAGATGTCACTAGGTACATTTAATATAATCGATAGAGGTCACCACATGTATTACTAGGTATAAACATGCGTATACAAAGGAGCAGACGATAGAAAGCACATGCAATTTCAGTAAAATAGAGAAATAATTGACATTAAATGTCGTTTCTTTTAATTTTAGGTAAATAATAATGTAAATAGTGTAAATAGACATAAATAAAATAAAAAACTTTTAATTTTAGATGAAACTACAGTGTCAATTTATTATCCAAAATAATACTCCATTATATATATACTTGTATTAGTAAACATGCTAATAAGGAATGCTAAAACAGTTAATCCTAATATTAGAAGCGAACTAACAAAGAATGTTAGTACAGTTATCATTAGGATAAGTAGTAAGTAAACTAATAAGCAATGTAGAATTAATCAGTCTTAAGATTCAACGCTATAAAGGAAGAAGTAACAGCTTAAGCTTTTTATTTCAAAACCTTTTCATTTCTGGCGCAGTCAATTAAACGTTGTCTTAAGACAAAGCGAACTCTAAGCTAAATTAAAAAGTTATTCAGTGTATTTTCGGGCACAAAATAAGCAAATACTTTAATTCCAGTTTTCCAGTTGTTCGCTAGGGTGGGTCAATTCCGGACTTTTTTCGATTCGGGATTTCTAATAGTGCGGAAAAGTTGCCTTAGTACTTCCTGATTCCAATGCAACTTTTTGTTTTGAGATCGGAGTGAAATCTAAAACAAGTATTATTTTATTTTCACCAAATCTTATTTCATTCAAGTGTTTACACTTACTACTTTCATTAATTATATCGATTTCATACACTAAGTTAAGACCGGAAATTTGCTCTTTATGCAAAATTGCCCTTGACTGCGTTTTGCTATGAGACAGCGACCTCTGTGGACCTCTTCCTGTGGTGTACAGATTTCTCTTTTTTTCCACTACCCGCTTTTTCAACTCTTTTTTCAACTCTTTTTTTAAATTATAATATTTCACTTTCCTGACTAAATTTCTCAGCTATATCTTCCCATATTTCATCTTTCTCTCTGGTAGTCACATGGTCTGTTTTTTTTGTGGTTTGCTATTAATTTTTTATGCTGCTCTACAATTTTTAGTAATAAGTTTATATCCTCTTGGAAAAAATTTGCAGAACGTCTATTGGATCTTTCCACTTTTAAAAATTCAAATATATATGAAATCGGACTACAACCATGCTTTCTTTCCATATAACACCATTTTAAATTCCACATCATTCTTTCACTTTCCAATACCAAGAACAAAAAGCAATAAATATAACGGGATGAAACTTTAGACGAATAATGTCGTTGGTATATGCCACCTTATGATCAATACTTGATTAAATCCAACAAAAACTGTTCAGGCCGCTAGGTACCGAATATTTGGACCACGGTATCTATAGCTGACTTTTGTTCGAAAATTTCATTCAATGAGTGAGATATATATTTGAAATTGAAAGATAATCCTTTTCTGATAATTGATTAAATCGAACCAATATTTCCCTTAGACCCCATATATAGTACATCATCTAAAGGTTTTCGAACTTCCGGTACGTTTACTTATTAATACTTGATAGTTTGTTTAGATACAGATGTATATTATAATATTTGTTTAGGTTTGTTTATATATACATATGTATATTGTTTGCTTAGATACATTTGCTTTGTTTTATAATAAGGCTGTTGTGGTATTCAAACTCAAGGTTGTTTCTCTAGGATTGTTTGTTGTAGTGATAGCGCATTTCAATTTTTCCAAATCAAGGTTGACAAAAAATCCGTTTATTACTAAATGGAAATTTTAGATGTACCGATTGCGGATATTGAGCTACCCAATGGCGGCACTGATGGCGAGTTCGTCAATGTCATTACTGGCGTAGGCACCGGTTCAGATGACATTGGTTCTGGTGATTCTATAGGTACGGAACGAAAGTAATGTTGATTTCGATATGTTTTAAAGAAGAAATAATTTTAATAATAAACTTGTACGTATAGCTGAGTTTTACACGTTTATTTTTAAATCACAGTAAATGATTCGTAGATTTCAGCAGTATTGGCACATAATATAATTAGCAATATAAAAATAGCTTACCTCTAACGCTTTCCTTAAATCTTTTGTTTACGTTTTTATTTCTTTCTTTCTATCAATCACCATTCACAATAGCAAAAATCTGCCATTTTTCACCAATGTTGTCTACTAAAATTTGGTATATTCAGCTAAATGTACCAAATTTTTGTGCATTACTAATTTGCATTAACATGGGTTGAATGCGGAAGTTAATGCATATTAAGCCCGCTAATGCCAATCAACGCTGTCGTCTGTCAGGGCTATAAATTAAATATATGTAAGACAAATACGAAAAAGTATAATAAATATTTCGGAAGATGTTTTTTGGTTAAAGTTTCAACAGCTTCCAAAATGCTTTTTTAAATGAAATCTTCATCGAAAAATCTGTGGTTACATAAAACCATTTTAAGTGCAATGGCATAGTTAACATGGCTTGCACCGTTACTATCAACAGAAGACTCCTAAAAGTACAATATTCCAGATAGTACCATATTTGGAATAACTTAATAACTTACAAACCTCTGCTTTAATGTTGTCTAACGATTTTAAGTTCATAAAAAATTCAGTAATTCACCTGCTTCATAATGCCTTTGAATATTATATTTTTTCATCTGAACATGTTTTTTACACAGCAGACATTGTATGCTGCCAGAGCTTTCTTGACATAAATACTTTTCTTCCCTTTCCACATTAAATGAATTAATTTTTCTTTTTAAATTTTGGACACAGCATTTTCATTAAATGGAACTGTAGAATTTCTAAAGAAAATATACATATATTATGGTTACAAGTATATTTTCCTTTTTTATATGTAGATATATAAAACTTCCTTGCATAAGTACGTACAGCAACCCACAACTTGAGACTAGTATTCCCAATTGTAACAAAATGAATTTTTACAACTGGCATCACCACTATTAACCTTCCTATACCCGCGCCAAATGTTTTAACACCTATACCCGCGCACGGTGTGACAGACCGAGATTTTGACTCCTTTTACCTTTTTATTTTTCTATAAAACCGTTTACATTTTTTTTATTTTATAGGAACTACATGATGTAAAAAAACAAAAAATATTAGTTGTTAGCGTAAATTATGTATTACTTTAATGACTATCAGTCTTTCCAAAACTCCCTAAAAAAGTCACATTTTTTATTATAGTCTAGGAAAAACAAACATACAAGTTTTTATTCTGAAAAAAAAACAAAAAATATCTTTTAATTCTTAAAAATCACATATCTCGAGACCATTGTAACATAAATTTAATTAAATATTAAAGTTTTCAAAGCAGTCAGAACGTACCATAACAGCATGCTCTAAACAAAAATATTTGGCACAAGCAGCGCAGTTGTACCGCGTTTTTCTATTTTTCTTTGATGCGCAATATCCACATCGGCCAATTTTATTGTTGTTAGATGCACCTGCAGATTCAGGGCCATCTAATTTGCATATTTCATTAAGTCTTAACCTCAGTTTCCTTGGCAGAGAAAGAGTGAGAACTCGTCGCCTGAGGTGAGGATTTAGCAAGTCGTAAGACAGTGTTTCCAAAAACGTTCTGCGGCTAATCTTTTTGTTAGCATTATTCATAAGATATAAAACAAACGAATTTATTCCTGCCACGTTCATCAAACTATAAAATATTACCATAGGCCACCTATTTGTGCCTCGAGCGACATTATACGTCTCACACATTTTGTCGACCGTATCGACTCCACCTTTAGTCGCATTATAGTCCATGATGATCTGTGGTTTGCCTGTGTCTTCATCAATATTTTCATCATCGTGCATGCTGGACAAAAGTAAGACATTTTTGCCTTTTTTAGGTATATACGATACAAGGCTGCAGTTGCCGCGATGTCCAAATACACTGGATTTTTCAGCTCGACCTCGTAATTCAGAAAACTGTTTGGGTAGCTCTTTTTTATTTTTCCGCACAGTTCCAATCAGGCTCAACTTATATTCGTGATCGAGCTTATCCAGCAGCGGAATGCTTGTGAAAAAATTATCACACGTGATGTTACGACCAGTGTTTCGAATACATTCACACAGACGCAAAACTACTTCTAAAGCCGAGTTATCAATTTTATAAGGACCTTCAGGTTGTTTTCCTACGTATACTTCCATGTTTTGTGTATAAAACATTTTAGCGTCTGTCAAAGCGTAGATTTTAATTCCATATTTGTTTGACTTCTATGGGATATATTGCCTAAAAACGCAGCGACCTCTAAAAGCTTCCAACTTTTCGTCGATTGTTACAAACTGTGACAAGCTGTTATATTTTTTGAATGATTCTACGACTTCTTCAAACAGCCCTCTGATGGGAGCAAGTTTATCCACTGCTGCGCGTTCTACACGAGTATCCTTATCATTAAACCGGAGACACCGTAGTAATAAATAGAATCTGTTTCAGCTCATAGCTAGTCGAAATATTTCCGGGGAAGACCCGGATCTATTGGATCGGTCTCTGCGCAGTCCCTTTCTCGTGAAAACTTATCTTTTAGGCGGTTTATTTCTTTATTTGTGCACCGAACATTCCGAATACAAACACTTTCCGAGAAAAATAACCTCCATATTTCTAGCGCCTCTTTCGTGTTTCTAGCTTCACCCTTAAGACCTGGAAGTTGTGTCACGAGATTACTCATACGTCGCCTAACCTGACTTGATCCAGGAGTTTTATTCCACCGTGTACGCCCGTCTTTTCCGATGTAATAATCTCTGTTAATTTCATTATTTTCTGGCTCTGATTGAGAATCATCCTCTCTGTCAGAAGACTGAATGTCATCCTCGAAATCACGTGTTTCTTCTTGGGGTGGACTACCATCTTCAGCTTCGCTATCAAATTCAGCGTCGTAATTGGAGTCTGAACTTTCCTCCCCCAACAACAATCGAATACGTTCATCATTCATTTTTTAATTATTTATAAACTAAAAATATCATAAATCGTTAATAAATCGACTGTGTGCCATGTACTAACCTAAGGCGAGCCCTAAATCATGCAGCTAGCAGAACGCCCGAGCTGTCAAAGTTCTTGGAAAAAAAATATTTACGAAAAACTGTTTCGTCGGTCTCACAGACATGTGCTCGGGTATAGGAAGGTTAACTGTTCTATCACATATACTTGTACAGTGGTGTGAAAAAAATAGAAACAACCATAAGGTATTGTGAGGTTTTAAAATGTGCTAGATACAAGTATAACTTATATAATTTTTTTCTAACAGTGATTATAGTTTCCCACCGTAAAAAGGTAAATAACAAGAAATATTAATGCGAAACTCTAAAACCTGCAAAATATTTTTACCTCTTTTTGTTTACACGACTGTACAATGAAGTAAATTTCCACTTTTTAACTTTTGTACAATGTCAGTATTGCCGCAACCATTCTGCCATAGATAAATTGATACAAAATTCTTTGATTCGAGAAAGAGCTGTCAAATCTTGCATTTTTTATAACATTTGCCAATGATGCCACTGCTGAAAAATATTAGATTCGGCATTTTATAAATAACTTTTGGGTGTTTTGCAATTTCCACATTACCACTGCGGTATGCAAATATCGCGTTAACCATATTATTTTTGGGTACTCGGTTCTCCAGCAGGCCTATATCACCCATATATATACAAGTAAAAATAATTTTACAAACAACCGACATCTAATTTTGGCAGTTCGTTTTAGCGATATTCTTCTGGCATCCCGCGTTTTTCACTTACGGCTGATTGGCAGGACCCTGATTGTGTTTTGTTTCCAGCTCAGAAAAAAGATCAGGGTCCGCTGCCAGATGACAAGCGAGAGAGTAAGAAAAGAGTTTCTAATCAATTTATCTTTTATTCTGCGATGAACATCAAGTTTCGGAGGAATGTAATTGATTTTTTTCGCAACTTTTTATGCCCTTCTTTCCATAAACTGCTATTCCCCTCATCTAGTCGTTTGCATTTTGCCAACTTTGCGGCTAAAAATTTGCCCATCCCTGCTTTATATTATTAGTTGGGAAGAAATATATAAAATCTGGTCGATACTACTAAGCAACACATATTCATAAAGCAGGCCTTTCAATTTTTAAAAATTCCCGCGACAAAATTATTATTCTCAAAAATATTTTATATAAATATTTTATTTTTTTTTATTGAAAAATTCAAAATTTCAAATCACAATGTTTAATCCCCTAATTGAGATAATCAAACTTTGTCGCAGAAATTTTTAAAGTTTGAAAAGTGAACTTTCTGAATATGTGATGGTTATCTTTGAGAAACTAAAATTAGTTGGTGAAATTTTAGTTTGAATGAAAAAACAAAAGTTCAAAAAATTTGTTTGAAGCACCCTTATGTATATGGAGTTGTTCTCCTTCCTTTTCAGGTATTGGCTCTTCTCCTATTAGAATTACTTATATTAAAATTTTTTGTATATTGCTTAAATTAATATTGTTACCTAATATGTGTCAAATTTTCCCTATAATTTCTATGCGCCCTATTAAGTATGTGTTTGTTCAATCTAATCCCTGATCTTCTCTGTTAATAATATCATTAGGGAATAATTTAGTGTATAATAATTTGATTGTGGGAAAAGCCTCTTTCAAATCGTACTTTAAGTGCAGTATATTCCCGTAACTACTTTTGTATTTAAATAATCTTTTATAACACCAATTAAATTTTTGTTCCATATGTCATATTCTATTAAAAACGTTTATTATTAAAATAAGAAATCGTTTCTAAGACGGGCTACCGCTGTCTATTGCTAGTTGTTGTTTGAAATGATTTAATCTTTTTTATATCATGAATCTGATATTCTACGCTGCTTTCCGCAGAAATTTTCGTATTTGTTAGTCAATTACATGAGTCGTTTGGCTTTCCAGAATTAAATAAATTATTTTGACAATGCGTCAGCAACTATATTTGTTGCCGCTGGTTAGTTAATTATTTTTGGAGAAAATTCTTCAACAAATGCTCTCGTCTTTTAGTTTTTATACTCTTGCAACCAGTTGCTACAAGGATTATAGTTTTGTTCACGTAACGGTTGTATGTACGTATCACCCAAAACTAAGCGAGATAGATATGGGATTATACATATATAAATGATCAGGACGACGAGAAAAGTTAAAACCCGGTTTACTGTCTGTCCGTCCGTCCGCCCGTTCATACTGTAACTTGAGTAAAAAATGAGATATCTTGATGAATCTTGGTATGTGGGTAGCACTAAATTAAGATATAAGAACTGTAATTTGGTACAGAGGATGGCAGTAGCAAGGGGTACCAGTTTGAAAATTTTTTTTAGAAAAGTGGGACTGGCCTCGCCCTCTAATAAGTTTAATGTAGGTATATATCTCTTAAACCACATAAGTTCCGACAACCAAATTTTCTATATGTAAATCTTTTAAGAACTTCTACCGAGAGTAAGAAAGTGGAGGATAACCTCGTTCACTCCCCATATAATGGTACTGTTAAAAACTACTAAAAGCGCGATAAACCAATAACTTAATACACCACAATACATTAAGTTTTACCTCCGAGGTGATTTGAAAGGGCTTTATGGGAGCCGGTATGAAAATTTAACCATGGGCGTGGCACTACACACTTTTTGATGAAATCCTATATCTCAAGACCCAATTAACCGATTTCGATAAAATTTAGTACGTGAAATTTCTCTTACATTTTCATGTAACATTGTGAAATTGAACGAAATCGAACCACAATCACGCCTTTCTCCCATATAGCACAATTTTAAATTCCACTTGGTTCGTTCAGTTTCCAGTACACAAATCAGAAATTTCAAATGACAAAGGTTGATGGTCAGTGTGTATTTCTAAATCACTCACTCCGTATAGATAATTACGCAATGATTTTAATTCTTTTTCATTGGTTACATAGTTTGATTCAGAGGAATCTAATGTTTTTTGAAATAATAATAATGGGTTTACCATCCGGTGATACTCGTAACATAGCACCCAAAGCAAAATTTGATGCATGATTAGTTAAAATAATTTTTTTGTTATAGTCAGGTTCGATCTTTTTCGGATCCTATTGGTAAAATTTTGACTTTTCAGAAGATATTTTCATATTTGAATCCTTTAATATTTTAATTTTAAAATTGAAATGTTTCCAAGCTTTTTGAAAAAGTTACAACATCGCCAACATAAACATGACAGAAGTTTCATATATAGTCTCTTAAAACGTTATAGAATTGATAGAGGTATGCACTGCGACCTTGGGTCTATTGTGCTAAACCGTTATACACGGCTCGTTAAAAAATACTTGGTGCATTTTTTAATTCAAATGACATTCGTTAAAATTCATATTTTTCGTTATTTACCAAAAATACCGTTCTCTATATTGTTTTCATTCATTAATATTTGGTAAAAAGAAGACTCTAGGTCGATTGCGGAAAAAATTTAGATTTTCCTAAATTTGTAAGTAGCAGGTGGCGCAAAAAATACCCTCCGATGTTTTTGAGAAAATGAAAAACTTTTTTAAAAAATTAAAAACTTTGATTCTGCTTGTGGATTATTTTTATTTTGTCTTTTAAACCTCACATTCTTGACGAATATTGTCTTTAAGAGCTGCAAGAGTCTGAGGCTTGTTAACATAAGCCCGCTACATGGTCCAATATGGTTTTTTTCGATTTTTTTTTTAAATCAATTACTAATCTTAATTTTGGCCGGCCATCGCCATATATTACCTTTTTGGAACAACTTTTTATTTGTTTTTGCAACAAATTTTAAATTTCGTTATTAGCGAAATTGTTTACTGTAATTGAATAAGGCTATTATTTTGATCAAATTGGATTTTCCTCAGTTGTTCGTATTTCCGTTTTAACATCGGTACGAAAGGGTAAATCTTAATTTACTTCCTATATAATGTGAAAATTCATTATTTACATATGTTAGCATACCCGAACTACGCTCACTCTCTTATTCCACCACTAAGCGTAATGTGGAACCCAATTCTATATTAGTACGACATTAAGCATTACTATATACTTTATAATGTATAATTGATACATGTTTAGAGTATAGGAATGTAACTCGCGTGATCTGGTAAAAAAAGTATCTCTACTTTGATCACCCGTTGGTATATATTAGCACTTAGCTATAAGGTAAATAAAAATCATAGAATTAAGTTATAAGTATATATATACATACATATATATCTTCTTCTTCTTAATTGGCGTTGACACCGCTTACGCGATTATAGCCGGGTTAACAACAGCGCGCCAGTCGTTTCTTCTTTTCGCTATGTGATTATTTCGTTTGCCATGGTCGTCATCAAAAGGGGGGTTTCTCTTCCGAGGCTGTTGGTAATTTTTCATTGGTATGATGTTTTACGTTGCGGGTCCCAAACCCAGCGCACAACCATGCGAATGGGATGTTTCGCCTTCTCACTTTAGCTCGCCTTCAAACGGATGTTCTTAGGCTACCCAGAGGATACTTGGTCAGAGACCGGAAGTCGTGAGCTGCTTGAGTCATATGTAAAAGAATTGTTTCTGGCCACTCCCAAGTGAATGGCGATCAGAGAACTTTCCTCACTTGCGTGAACTTCTACGAGTACACATGACTCCATCCTCCTCTACTTATATATTTACTTGTATTAGTAAACATGCTAATAAGGAATGCTAAAACAGTTAATCCTAATATTAGAAGCGAACTAACAAAGAATGTTAGTACAGTTATCATTAGGATAAGTAGTAAGTAAACTAATAAGCAATATAGAATTAATCAGTCTTAAGGTTCAACGCTATAAAGGAAGAAGTAACAGCTTAAGCTTTTTATTTCAAAACCTTTTCATTTTTGGCGCAGTCAATGGAACGTTGTCTTAAGACAAAGCGAACTCTAAGCTAAATTAAAAAGTTATTTAGTGTATTTTCGGGCACAAAATAAGCAAATACTTTAATTCCAGTTTTCCAGTTGTTCGCTAGGGTGGGTCGATTACTGACTTTTTTCGAGTCGGGATTTCTAATAGTGCGGAAAAGTTGCCTAGGTGAATGAATGTGAGTGATAGCACTCGGCGAAATCAACGTCAAGAAGTGTGGCCGCAAGCCGATTTTCACCTTGCGCTGTGGCGCGCCGCCTTTTCGCTCGTATCTCGGGAACGGTTCGTCCTACGGCTATGATCACATATACCATTTCGGTAGAAAATGACGTGACAAATAACTTTTG